>NC_060187.1:44887743-45187743 GCF_021184085.1 Oncorhynchus gorbuscha
ACAAAACATGACAGGGAGAGGTATTTATGACTGTCATGACTGTCATGACAACACCATTCTGTATACATCTGGCCCTTCTTTGGACGAGCTTCAATGCCATACAACACTCCTTCCGTGGCCTCCAACTGCTCTTAAATGCAAGCAAAACTAAATGCATACTCTTCAACCGATCGCTGCCCACACCCGTCCGCCCGTCTAGCATCACTACTCTGGATGGTTCTGACTTAGAATTTGCGGGCAACTACAAATACCTAGGTGTCTGGTTAGACTGTAAACTCTCCTTCCAGACTCACATTAAGCATCTCTAATCCCAAATTGAATCTAGATCCGGCTTCCTATTTTGCAACAAAGCATCCTTCACTCATGCTGCCAAACATACCCTCGTAAAACTGACTATCCTACCGATCCTTGACTTCGGCGATGTCATTTACAAAATAGCCTCCAACACTCTACTCAGCAAATTGGATGTAGTCTATCGCAGTGCCATCCATTTTGTCACCAAAGCCCCATATACTACCCACCACTGCGACCTGTATGCTCTCGTTGGCTGGCCCTCGCTTCATATTCTTTGCCAAACCCACTGGCTCCAGGTCATCTATAAGTCTTTGCTAGGTAAAACCCTGCCTTATCTCAGCTCACTGGTCACCATAGCAGCACCACCCATAGCACACGCTCCAGCAGGTATATTTCACTGGTCACCCCCAAATCCAACTCCCCCTTTGGCCGCCTTTCCTTTTAGTTCTCTGCTGCCAAAAATCACTGAAGCTGGAGACATATCTCCCTCACTAACTTTAAGCATCAGCTGTCAGAGCAGCTTACCGATCGATGCACCTGTACATAGCCCATCTGTAAATAGCCCACCCAACTGCCTCATCCCCATATTGTTTTTGCTCCTTTGCACCCCAGTATCTCTACTTACACATTCATATTCTGCACATCTATCACTCCAGTGTTTAATTGCTAAATAGTAATTATGTCACCACTATGGCCTATTTATTGCCTTAACTCCCTAATTTACTACATTTGCACACACTGTATATAGACTTTTCTATTGCGTTATTGGCTGTACGTTTGTTTATTCCATGTGTAACTCTGTATTGTTTGTGTCGTACTGTTTTGCTCTATCTTGGCCAGGTCACAGTTGTAAATGAGAACTGGTTCTCAACTGGTCTACCTGGTTAAATATAGGTGAAAAATGTATATCTAAAGTGGGGCAAAAATATATTTAGTCAGCCACCAATTGTGCAAGTTCTCCCACTTAAAAAGATGAGAGAGACCTGTCATTTTCATCATAGGTACACCATGACAGACAAAATGAGGATAAAAAATCCAGAAAATCACATTGTAGGATTTTTAATGAATTTATTTGCAAATTATGGTGGAAAATAAGTATTTGGTCAATAACAAAAGTTTATCTCAATACTTTGTTATATACCCTTTATTGGCAATGACAGAGGTCAAACGTTTTCTGCAAGTCTTCACAAGGTTTTCACGCACTGTTGCTGGTATTTTGGCCCATTCCTCCATGCAGATCTCCTCTAGAGCAGTGATGTTTTGGGACTGTTGCTGGGTAACACGGACTTTCAACTCCCTCCAAAGATTTTCTATGGGGTTGAGATCTGGAGACTGGCTAGGCCACTCCAGGACCTTGAAATGCTTCTTATGAAGCCACTCCTTCGTTGCCCGGGCGGTGTGTTTGGGATCATTGTCATGCTGAAAGACCCAGCCACATTTCATCTTCAATACCCTTGCTGATGGAAGGAGGTTTTCACTCAAAATCTCACGATACATGGCCCCATTCATTCTTTCCTTTACACGGATCAGTCGTCCTGGCCCCTTTGCAGAAAAACACCTCCAAAGCATGATGTTTCCACCCCCATGCTTCGCAGTAGGTATGGTATTCTTTGGATGCAACTCAGCATTCTTTGTCCTCCAAACACGACGAGTTGAGTTTTTACCAAAAAGTTATATTTTGGTTTCATCTGACATTACATTACCATATGACATTCTCCCAATCTTCTTCTGGATCATCCAAATGCTCTCTAGCAAACTTCAGACGGGCCTGGACATGTACTGGCTTAAGCAGGGGGACACGTCTGGCACTGCAGGATTTGATTACCTGGCGGCGTAGTGTGTTATTGATTGTAGGCTTTGTTACTTTGGTCCCAGTTCTCTGCAGGTAATTCACTAGGTCCCCCCGTGTGGTTCTGGGATTTTTGCTCATCGTTCTTGTGATCATTTTGACCCCACAGGGTGAGATCTTGTGTGGAGCCCCAGACCGAGGGAGATTATCAGTGGTCTTGTATGTCTTCCATTTCCTAATAATTGCTCCCACAGTTGATTTATTCAAACCAAGCTGCTTACCTATTGCAGATTCAGTCTTCCAAGCCTGGTGCAGGTGTTTCTGGTGTCCTTTGACAGCTCTTTGGTCTTGGCCATAGTGGGGTTTGGAGTGTGACTGTTTGAGGTTGTGGACAGGTGTTTTTTATACTGATAACAAGTTCAAACCGGTGCCATTAATACAGGTAACGAGTGGAGGACAGATGAGCCTCTTCAAGAAGAAGTTACAGGTCTGTGAGAGTCAGAAATCTTGCTTGTTTGTAGGTGACCAATTAATATTTTCCACCATAATTTGCAAATAAATTCATAAAAAATCCTACAATGTGATTTTCTGGATTAATTTTTTATCCTTATTTTGTCTGTCATAGTTGAAGTGTACCTATGATGAAAATTATAGGCCTCTCTCATCTTTTTAAGTGGGAGAACTTGCACAATTCATGGCTGACTAAACACTTTTTTGCCCCACTGTATATATATATATATTATTTTAGTTTTAATCACTTAATAATTTATAAAGAAAATTAATATCAGGAAAAACACTATACCTAAGTGATAGGTCTACCTTCAAATCAAATCAAATCAAATCAAATGTTATTTGTCACATACACATGGTTAGCAGATGTTAATGCGAGTGTAGCGAAATGCTTGTGCTTCTAGTTCCGACAATGCAGTGATAACCAACAAGTAATCTAACTAACCATTCCAAAACTACTGTCTTATACACAGTGTAAGGGGATAAAGAATATGTACATAAGGATATATGAATGAGTGATGGTACAGAGCAGCATACAGTATTACATAAGGATGCAGTCGATGATGTAGAGTACAGTATATACGTATGCATATGAGATTAATAATGTAGGGTAAGTAACATTATATAAGGTAGCATTGTTTAAAGTGGCTAGTGATATATTTACATCATTTCCCATCAATTCCCATTATTAAAGTGGCTGGAGTTGGGTCAGTGTCAATGACAGTGTGTTGGCAGCAGCCACTCAATGTTAGTGGTGGCTGTTTAACAGTCTGATGTCCTTGAGATAGAAGCTGTTTTTCAGTCTCTCG
Source organism: Oncorhynchus gorbuscha (assembly GCF_021184085.1). NCBI lineage: Eukaryota > Metazoa > Chordata > Actinopteri > Salmoniformes > Salmonidae > Oncorhynchus > Oncorhynchus gorbuscha. The sequence goes on from NC_060187.1 coordinate 44,891,146, forward strand.
GTCCCAGCTTTGATGCACCTGTACTGACCTCGCCTTCTGGATGATAGCGGGGTGAACAGGCAGTGGCTCGGGTGGTTGTTGTCCTTGATGATCTTTATGGCCTTCCTGTGACATCGGGTGGTGTAGGTGTCCTGGAGGGCAGGTAGTTTGCCCCCGGTGATGCGTTGTGCAGACCTCACTACCCTCTGGAGAGCCTTACGGTTGAGGGCAGAGCAGTTGCCGTACCAGGCGGTGATACAGCCCGCCAGGATGCTCTCGATTGTGCATCTGTAGAAGTTTGTGAGTGCTTTTGGTGACAAGCCAAATTTCTTCAGCCTCCTGAGGTTGAAGAGGCGCTGCTGCGCCTTCTTCACGACGCTGTCAGTGTGAGTGGACCAATTCATTTTGTCTGTGATGTGTATGCCGAGGAACTTAAAACTTGCTACCCTCTCCACTACTGTTCCATCGATGTGGATAAGGGGGTGTTCCCTCTGCTGTTTCCTGAAGTCCACAATCATCTCCTTAGTTTTGTTGACGTTGAGTGTGAGGTTATTTTCCTGACACCACACTCCGAGGGCCCTCACCTCCTCCCTGTAGGCCGTCTCGTCGTTGTTGGTAATCAAGCCTACCACTGTTGTGTCGTCCGCAAACTTGACTTTTACTTGTTACTTCTGTGAACGTTTGTTATCCCCCTCATGAGGGAGAGAAATTAGGAAATATCTTAAAGTTTTTGGTAACAGAAGTGTTTCTTAAACATACAGAAAGCAGAACCTTTATTGATAAACTAAATATAAATGTTGATATTAGTGGGCAGGGGTCTTCAACATTATTGTGTTTGATGTATTTCTAATCAGTTTTAAGACTTTTTCTGGTAATGTTTTTTAAGATTCATTTTCCATCTGTTTGACAAGAAATCCAAGCCTTTGCTTATTCCACATTTTTAGGATGGGAATTGGTAAAATGTTGTTTTACATGTGCCTTAATTAAAACAAAATGTAGACTCTTAGCTTGCATTTGACACCCACTTTGACATGCTCATATGATCTTCACATGTTGGTGCTCATGGGTCCTTCTTCATGGAAATGAAGTTAATTCAAACATATTTTATTTTATTCCATTATGTTGTTACTTTGTTTCCAGTATGGCACCAGAATAATTGGTTTCATTTCAAAGGGTATAACCCTAACCCTAAAGTTGATTAATTAAATATATTTTATAATATAAATGAAAGAAAATGACTTATCCAAGGGCTTGCCAGTGATTCTTCCTTGCCATTTGTAAAGGGCCAAAAAGAGCCCGTCGGCGGACATTGTGCGTGGCAAAATGGGCTCACTGAACCCTGGAAATGGGATTTGCAGCATGCCCGGATCTCTCTCTTTCTCCCTCTGCCCATTCCAACACTGCCTGCCACGCCAGCCTACACCCAGACGTTTCCAGGGAAACTCAGCCAGGCCAGCATCTGAAAACAATTTGGTTCTTAATGAGAATTTACTTCACACATGCGGTGTGGGAAAATGGGTGGGGGGAGACGACGACGGAAGGAGGATTGGAGTTCTGCTCCTTGGACACTCAACATTGAATGCCCTGTTTATGTACAGTATTTTAACAAATTAAGCTGATGGTTTAATTGAAGCTAAAGTTTATGGCCCAAATGTCTGGGTCAAGGTTTTATTTTTCTATTAAGAGTAGGTCTTTTGATGCGTCTCAGCTCACATCCTCTGAAATTCCTATTTATCTTTTCCTAATGAAGGACATTAGATGTATTGATATTTTCCTTATAAAGTACATTAGAGCTATTGATATTTTCCTTATAAAGTACATTAGATCTATTGATATTTTCCTTGTGAAGCATATTAGATCTATTGATATTTTCCTAATGAAGTATATTGAATCTATTGATATTTTCCTTATGAAGTATATTCGATCTATTGATATTTCCTTTAAGAAGTACATTAGATCTATTGATATTTTCCTTACGAAGTATATTAGATCTATTGATATTTTCCTTATGAAGTACATTAGATCTATTGATCGTTTCCTTATGAAGTATATTAGATATATTCCTTTGTCTCCCCATATAATTGTACCTGAAAAGTTTTTGATTACAAAATGGGTAGATGATATGATAAACTTTTAAAGTGTGACACTTCTTCCTTTCTCAATGTAATATTGGGTATCTAGGCTTATCAAACTGTCAGCTCTCTGTAACTCACCTAATATTGCACATGTATGTCTCTCTGATTAACCCTTTAAGTGGAAAACAGCCAGACTTAATCTCTGGGACACTCCTCCCCAAACTTTAAATTGCAGCCCAATTAATGGCAGTGGTTGTTGTTTTAGTGGCTGATTATGTAATGGCATTCTGTGCTCCTCTGTGAGGTGATTAAGCTTGCCATGGGGAGGAGTGCCAGCTTCCACTGGCGACTCTCTTTGTCCCCTGGTCCCTTTTCTCTTCCATTTTGTTTGAGTCCAGTCAGCCAGTAGCAAATTGTCCCTGCAGCAAGGGGCAATATGGTTGGACGGTACTGTGGTGAGTGTCCTCCTCCCACACACAAACTAACTATTTCCCAGTCCTCAGCTCCTTGGTTAAATGAACTTTAACCCATCATAGAGGGGGGCTTTCAGAGTAAAGAAGCAACTTGTATTGTATGCCAAAAATAATAGTAGGCAGAGGGGGATGGGGAAAGATGTATAGAGTAAGGTAGTGTGGACTCAAAGAGAGTGGGGGACATGTAGGTGTTTGAATGTAGGTGTTTGAATGTAGCGAATTTTAAAAATGTCATTGAAATAAGTTCCCTATCTTACTGTATTTTACCATGTTAATATAATATATGCCACTTGGTAGATGCTTTTATCCAAAGCCACTTACAATTAAATGATTGCATACATTTCTATGTGATCCCTCTGTTGCTCAGCAACTCACTGCCTTCCAGAAGACAAATAATATATACGAAACGCTACAATCTGGTTTTAGACCCAATCATACTGCTGAGACTGCACTCGTGAAGGTGGTAAATTACCTTTTAAAGGCTTCAGACCAAGGCTCTGCATCTGTCCTCGTGGTCCTAGACCTTAGTGCCACCTTTGACACCATCGGTCACCGCATTCTTTTGGAGAGATTGGAAAGCCTAATTCGTCTACACGGACAAGTTCTTGCCTGGTTTACATCTTATCTGTCAGAAAGATATCAGTTAGTCTCTGTGGATGATGTGTCCTATGACAAATAAATTGTAAATATCGGTGTTCCTCAAGGTTCTGTTGTAGGACCACTATTGCTTTCACTATATATTCTACGTCTTGGTGATGTCATTCGGACACACAATGTCAACTTTCACTGCAATGCTGACGGCACACAGCTGTATATTTCGATGAAACATAGTGAAGCTCTGAAATTGCCTACCCTGGAAGTCTGTGTTTCAGACATAAGGAAGTGGATGGCGGCAAATGTTTTACTTTTAAACTCGGACAAAATAGAGATGCTAGTTCTAGGTCCCGAGAAACAAAGAGATCTGCTGTTTGATCTGACAATTCATCTTGATGGTTGTACAGTCGTCTCAAATAAAACTGTGAAGGACCTCGGCATTACTCTGGACCCTGATCTCTCTTTTGACGAACATATCAAGACTGTTTCAAGGACAGCTTTTTTCCATCTTCGTAACATTGCCGAAATCTGAATTTGTTTGTGCAAAAATTATGCAGATGCTAATCCATGCTTTTGTCACTTCTAGATCAGACTGCTGCAATGCTCTACTCTCCGGCTACCCGGATAAACCATGAAATCAACTTCAGTTAGTACTAATACTGCTGCTAGAATGATCATATAACTCCAGTGCTAGCCTCTCAACACTGGTATCCTGTGAAGGCTGATTTCAAGGTTTTACTGCTAACCTACAACGCACAACATGGACTTGCTCCTATCTATCTCTCTGATTTGGTCCTGCCGTACATACCTACACGTACGCTACGGTCACAAGATGCAGGCATCCTTATTGTCCCTTGAATTCCTAAGCAAATAGCTGGAGGCAGGGCTTTCTCCTATAGAGCTCAATTTTTATGGAATGGTTTGCCTATCCATAGGAGATACGCAGACTTGGTCTCAACATTTAAGTCTTTACTGAAGACTCATCACTTCAGTAGGTCCTATGATTGAGTGTAGTCTGGCTCAGGAATGCGAAGGTGAATGGCAAGGCACTGGAGTGATGATCCGCCCTTGCTATGTCTGCCTGGCTGGCTCCCATCTCTCCAATGGGATTCTCTGCCTCTGACTCTATTACTGGGGCTGAGTGCTCTTCCATACTGTCCGTAGGAGGAGTGTGTCACATTACGCAAGGCTTTAAAAAATAAAATACTACTTGACTTGAGTGAGTTGAGCCACTGACATGTTCTTTCTGTTCCGTTCTGTGCCCCCTTGGGCTTGTGCGGTGGAAGAGATCTTCGTGGGCTATACTCAGACATGTCTCAGGGTAGTAAGTTGGTGGCCTGTTGATGTGGGGTTTGTGCTTTGGCAAAGTAGGTGGAGTTATATCCTGCCTGGTTGTAATGGTTGGCCCTGTCCAGGTGTATCGTCAGACAGGGCCACAGTGTCCCCCGACCACCCCCGTCTCAGCCTCCAGTATCTATGCTGCAATAGTCTATGTGCCGGGGGGCTGGGGTCTGTCTATCCTATCTGGTGAAATTCTCCTATCTTCTCTGGTGTCCTGTGTGTACTTAAGTATTTTCTCTCTCTTTCTCTCTTTCTCTCTCTCAACTTGAGCCCTAGGACCATGCCTCAGGACTACTTGACCTGTTGACTCCTGGCTGTCCCCAGTCCACCTGGTCGTGCTGCTGATCCAGTTTCTGCTGTTTTGCCTGTGGCCATTGAACCCTGACATGTTCACCCTCTACAACCACTGTGATTATTATTCAAACCTGCTGGTCATCTATGAACATCTTGAAGAATGATCTGGCCTTAATAATCATGTACTCTTATAATCTCCACCCAGCACAGGTTCCTCTCTAGGTTTCTTCCTTGGTTCCTGCTTTTCTAGGGAGTTTTTCCTAGCCACGTGCTTCTACATCTGCATTGCTTGCTGTTTGGGGTTTTAGGTTTGGTTTCTGTATTATCACTTTGTGACAACAATGGCTGGAATGGTGTGAATGGAATGGTATTAAAGCATATGGAAACCATGTGTTTGATACCATTCCATTAATTGCGTTCCAGCCATTACAATGAGCCCGTCCTCCCCATCAAGGTGCCACCAGCTACATGTGTAGTGCAGTATAACAGAATTAGTATTAGTATAACCAAATTTTGCGGCGCGACTGAGAGCATAACACAGTACACATACTGAACGCAACCCATATAAACAGCAGCACCCACAACAAATAGAGTAATAAAGAGTTAAATCCACTTCAATAAATAAACAGCGGACTGGCTGCCTTGTGTTCCTATGCTGCCTTGTGTTCCTATGCTCCAATCTGGGCATGAAGTGATTTGTTTCATTCACTGGCTGCAGTCAGACCTCTCCCACGGCTTACAGTGGGGAAGTCACCAGTCCCCTATATCAGGTTGTTGTTGCTGACTGTGAACCAGACATGTCAGGGGAATTGTCAAGAATGTCTTTTCTTGGAACTGGTCTGTTTCCATAGCCCCCGATGCCCTCAACAACCCCCAAGGCTCACACGGTGGAGAGGTGGTATTGTACGATTGGAATTAGTGTAGAAGAAGAGCACAGTTGACGTTTGTCACTGGAGCCATGTAGACAGCATTTTTGTCTCGGACTTCACAATATGTATTATTAATTAGTCTGACGTGTATGGGGAATTCAACTGAGTGAAGCATGAGATTATTTCTCCCAATTGCGTCACACTGACTGAACTGACAAGCAAGATTATCGTGGCAGGATAGTCATGTTTCAGCGGAGACGTAATTGTTGGACTTGGAAAGGTCCTTACACACATATCATAACAACAACACATATCCTAACGACGGATAAAACCAACGTACAAACAATGGAAGGTCAATGTGAGAGCTGATATATCTGTTCACTATGTGGATGACTAACAGGAGAAAACAACTCTGCGATTGCAACCCTGACACCACGAGAAGAATTCAATTTGTTTTCAGAAATGGGATGCACAGGCGAGAATGGCTCATTTCCTGGTGACATCCAGGCTTCCTGTCACTAGTGTGTCCTCAGCACCCCAAAGCGATACACACATCCTTCCTACAAAATGTTCAGCCAGTAACCGAAAGTTGCTGGTTCGAATACCTGAGCTGACAAGGTGAAAGTCTACCCATGTGCCCTTGAACAAGGCACTTTACCCCGAATTTGCTCCAAGGGCATCGTGCTACTATGACTGACCCTGTAAAACAACATATTTCACTGTACCTATCCCATGTATTACACACCAACTGTGAAATGTGACCTCCGAAATAGGACTTTTGGTAACAGCCGGATGAAGATTTCCCTCTAGTGGTGTGGGGGCTGTGCTTTGGCAAAGTGGGTGGGGTTATATCCTTCCTGTTTGGCCCTGTCCGGGGGTGTCCTCGGATGGGGCCACAGTGTCTCCTGACCCCTCCTGTCTCAGCCTCCAGTATTTATGCTGCAGTAGTTTATGTGTCGGGGGGCTAGGGTCAGTTTGTTTATCTGGAGTACTTCTCCTGTCCTATTCGGTGTCCTGTGTAAATCTAAGTGTGCGTTCTCTAATTCTCTCCTTCTCTCTTTCTTTCTCTCTCTCGGAGGACCTGAGCCCTAGAACCATGCCCCAGGACTACCTGACATGATGACTCCTTGCTGTCCCCAGTCCACCTGGCCATGCTGCTGCTCCAGTTTCAACTGGCCTGGGCCCTAGGACCATGTCCCAGGACTACCTGACATGAGGACTCCTTGCTGTCCCCAGTCCACCTGGCCATGCTCCTGCTCCAGTTTCAACTGTTCTGCCTTACTATTATTCAACCATGCTGGTCATTTATGAACATTTGAACATCTTGGCCACGTTCTGTTATAATCTCCACCTGGCACAGCCAGAAGAGGACTGGCCACCCCACATATGCTCTCTCTAATTCTCTCTTTCTTTCTCTCTCTCGGAGGACCTGAGCCCTAGGACCGTGCCCCAGGACTACCTGACATGATGGCTCCTTGCTGTCCCCAGTCCATCTGACTGTGCTGCTGCTCCAGTTTCAACTGTTCTGCCTTATTATTATTTGACCATGCTGGTCATTTATGAACATTTGAACATCTTGGTCATGTTCTGTTATAATCTCTACCCGGCACAGCCAGAAGAGGACTGGCCACCCCACATAGCCCGGTTCCTCTCTAGGTTTCTTCCTAGGTTTTGGCCTTTCTAGGGAGTTTTTCCTAGCCACCGTGCTTTTACACCTGCATTGTTTGCTGTTTGGGGTTTTAGGCTGGGTTTCTGTACAGCACTTTGAGATATCAGCTGATGTACGAAGGGCTATATAAATAAATTTGATTTGATTTGATTTGATTTGATGTTCTCTGGGCAAAAAGATGAGGGATAGAGGAGAATAAAGTGCAGGAATGTGAATATGACAGAGGTAGCAAAGGTCATAACTTCACTGTAGCCTTACTCAATGTATCTGCTGTTGAATAATAGCATCCAATCATACATCCCTTAGTAGGGTTTTTAAATGTTATGACCAGATGTTTCTAGACCTGGATCTCCTGAAAACAAAAGGACAACTCTACAGTATGGGGCATTTGGAAATGTTTTCGAGGCCACACAAAATTCCCAACTACAGAAGTATATGAGGAGTAAAAGAAACGTGGAAACGTAAAACCAAGTTTTAAAAGCTTCAACTAGCCAGCGTTGTGCAAACCTTGCAGTGACAAAAAGCATCTAGTTAATCTGGCCCTATATGGTAAATGAGCCAGTATGGTTGTGCTGGAGCAGAGCAGAGGCCCCAGTGTGTAGGTGCAACCCAGTAGAATGGTCATCTCCTTCTCTGGAGGTATTCTTAGCATTCACTGGAACACTCATTACAAATGCAAAGCCCCAGTGTTCAAGACCATGGGGCTTGAATGAGCCCCCTTTGTGCAGTAATTGGAGATTGTTCTGTTGAGGCTAACAAAGAAGTGCTGGTCCTCCTCTTCTCTTTCCCACCTTTCCCATCTCCTTCCCTTCATCTCTCGTCACTACTGTCATTCTCATTACGCTCTCCACACTCTTTTCCTGACAGTCGTGTAACTTGTTGCATAAATACTGTACAGTATAAGCAAACTTTGAGCACAAACGTCTAGGATTGACTTGTGTTTTTATGGAAAATCCTCTTAGAAAGTCCATTGTTTCCTTTGAGCACTTGTGAACATGTTTCTCTAGCTGCCAAATACTGCAGGTATTTGCAGGTACAGTGCCTTCTGAAGTATTCACACCCCGAGGGCTGGATTAATGCAGGGGTTTACCGAAGCTGAAGCACCCGGGCCCAGGCCCGTGGGGGGCCCAAGAGCCAGCAAAAAATAAATAAGGAAATGTACTGTACAAGTTAAGAGTTTGGACACGCCTACTCATTCAAGGGTTTTTCTTTATTATTTACTATTTTCTACATTGTAGAATAATAGTTTAGACATCCAAATTATGAAATAACACGTATGGAATCATGTAGTAACCAAAAAAGGGTTAAACAAATCAACATATATTTGAGATTCTTCACAGTAGCCACCCTTTGCCTTGATGACAGCTTTGCAAACTCTTGGCATTCTCTCAACCAGTTTCATGAATAATGTTTTTCCAATAGTCTTGAAGGAGTTCCCACATATGCTGAGCACTTTTTGGCTGCTTTTCCTTCACTCTGCGGTCCAACTCATCCCAAACCGTCTCAATTGGGTTGAGGTCGGGTGATTTTGGAGCCCAGGTCATCTGATGCAGCACTCCATCACTCTCCTTCTTGGTCAATAGCCTTTACACAGCCTGGAGGTGTGTTTTGGGTCATTGGCCTGTTGAAAAACAAATGATAGTCCCACAAGCGCAAACCAGATGGGATATCACTGCAGAATGCTGTTATAGCCATGCTTGTTAAGTGTGCCTTGAATTCTAAATAAATCACTGACAGTGTCAACATCAAAGCACCCCCACACCATCCCACCTCCTCCATGCTTCACGGTGGGATCCACATATGCGGAGATCCTCCGTTCACCTGCTCTGCATCTCACAAAGGACAGATTCCACCAGTCTAATGTCAATTGCTGGTGTTTATTGGCCCAAGTAAGTCTCTTCTTATTATTGGTGTCCTTTAGGCCTGATTCACGCATTCTCCTCTGAACAGTTGATGTTGAGATGTGTATGTTACTTGAACTCTGTGAAGCATTTATTTGGGCTGCAATCTCAGGTGCATTTAACTCTAATGAACTTATCCTCATGACAGCCAATTTCATCATAGTGCTTGATATTTTTTTGCGACTGCACTTGAAGAAACTTTCAAAGTTCTTGAAATTTTCCAGATTGACTGACCTTCATTTCATAAAGTAATGATGGACTGTCGTTGCTATTTGCTTATTTGAGCTGTTCTTGCCATAATATGGACTTGGTCTTTTACCAAAAAGGGATATCTTCTGTATACCGCTATCTTGTCACAAGACAACTGGTTAGCTCGAACGCGTTAAGAAGGAAAGAAATTCTGAAAATGTACTTTTAACAAGGCACAACTGTTAATTGAAATGCATTCCAGGTGACTACCTCGTGAAGCTGGTTGAGAGAATGCCTAGAGTGTGCAAAGCTGTCATCAAGGCAAAGGGTGGCTGCTTTGAAGAATCTCAAATATAAAATATATTTTGATTTGTTTAACACTTTGGTTACTACTCTTCTGGTTGTGCTGGGTGGAGATTATAACAGAACATGGCCAAGATGTTCAAATGTTCATAGATGACCAGCAGTGTCAAATAATAATAACCACAGTGGTCGTAGAGGGTGCAACAACCTCAGGAATAATTGTCAGTTGGCTTTTCATAGCTGACCATTCAGAGAATCTCTACCGCTCTACCGCTCCTGCTGTCTCTAGAGAGTTGAAAACAGCAGGTCTGGGACAGGTTGCACATCTGGTGAACAGGTCAGGGTTCCATAGCCGCAGGCAGAACAGTTGAAACTGGAGCAGCAGCACGACCAGGTGGACTGGGGACAGCAAGGAGTCATCAGGCCAGGTAGTCCTGAGGCATGGTCCTAGGGCTCAGGTCTTCTGAGAGAGAGAGAAAGAAAGAAAGAAAGAAAGAAAGGAAGGAAGGAAGGAAGGAACACTGGATAAGATAATAATAAGATAATAATCTGTAGCCTGTCAACTATGTGTCTGTCTATCCCTGTTCTCTCCTCTCTGCACAGACCATACAAACGCTCCACACCGCGTGGCCGCTGCCACCCTAATCTGGTGGTCCCAGCGCGCACGACCCATGTGGAGTTCCAGGTCTCCGGTAGCCTCTGGAACTGCCGATCTGCGGCCAACAAGGCAGAGTTCATCTCAGCCTATGCCTCCCTCCAGTCCCTCGACTTCTTGGCACTGACAGAAACATGGATCACCACAGATAACACTGCTACTCCTACTGCTCTCTCTTCGTCCGCTCACGTGTTCTCGCACCCCCTAGAGCTTCTGGTCAGCGGGGTGGTGGCATCGGGATCCTTATGTTTCCCAAGTGGTCATTCTCTCTTTCTCCCCTTACCCATCTGTCTATCGCCTCCTTTGAATTTCATGCTGTCACAGTTACCAGCCCTTTCAAGCTTAACATCCTTATCATTTATCGCCCTCCAGGTTCCCTCGGAGAGTTCATCAATGAACTTGATGCCTTGATAAGCTCCTTTCCTGAGGACGGCTCACCTCTCACAGTTCTGGGCGACTTTAACCTCCCCACGTCTACCTTTGACTCATTCCTCTCTGCCTCCTTCTTTCCACTCCTCTCCTCTTTTGACCTCACCCTCTCACCTTCCCCCCCTACTCACAAGGCAGGCAATACGCTCGACCTCATCTTTACTAGATGCTGTTCTTCCACTAACCTCATTGCAACTCCCCTCCAAGTCTCCGACCACTACCTTGTATCCTTTTCCCTCTCGCTCTCATCCAACACTTCCCACACTGCCCCTACTCGGATGGTATCGCGCCGTCCCAACCTTCGCTCTCTCTCCCCCGCTACTCTCTCCTCTTCCATCCTATCATCTCTTCCCTCTGCTCAAACCTTCTCCAACCTATCTCCTGATTCTGCCTCCTCAACCCTCCTCTCCTCCCTTTCTGCATCCTTTGACTCTCTATGTCCCCTATCTTCCAGGCCGGCTCGGTCCTCCCCTCCCGCTCCGTGGCTTGACGACTCATTGCGAGCTCACAGAACAGGGCTCCGGGCAGCCGAGCGGAAATGGAGGAAAACTCGCCTCCCTGCGGACCTGGCATCCTTTCACTCCCTCCTCTCTACATTTTCCTCCTCTGTCTCTGCTGATAAAGCCACTTTCTACCACTCTAAATTCCAAGCATCTGCCTCTAACCCTAGGAAGCTCTTTGCCACCTTCTCCTCCCTCCTGAATCCTCCTCCCCCTCCCCCTCCTCCCTCTCTGCAGATGACTTCGTCAACCATTTTGAAAAGAAGGTCGACGACATCCGATCCTCGTTTGCTAAGTCAAACGACACCGCTGGTTCTGCTCACACTGCCCTACCCTGTGCTCTGACCTCTTTCTCCCCTCTCTCTCCAGATGAAATCTCGCGTCTTGTGACGGCCGGCCACCCAACAACCTGCCCGCTCGACCCTATCCCCTCCTCTCTTCTCCAGACCATTTCCGGAGACCTTCTCCCTTACCTCACCTCGCTCATCAATTTATCCCTGACCGCTGGCTACGTCCCTTCCGTCTTCAAGAGAGCGAGAGTTGCACCCCTTCTGAAAAAACCTACACTCGATCCCTCCGATGTCAACAACTACAGACCAGTATCCCTTCTTTCTTTTGTCTCCAAAACTCTTGAACGTGCCGTCCTTGGTCAGCTCTCCCGCTATCTCTCTCAGAATGACCTTCTTGATCCAAATCAGTCAGGTTTCAAGACTAGTCATTCAACTGAGACTGCTCTTCTCTGTATCATGGAGGCGCTCCGCACCGCTAAAGCTAACTCTCTCTCCTCTGCTCTCATCCTTCTAGACCTATCGGCTGCCTTCGATACTGTGAACCATCAGATCCTCCTCTCCACCCTCTCCGAGTTGGGCATCTCCGGCGTGGCCCACGCTTGGATTGCGTCCTACCTGACAGGTCGCTCCTACCAGGTGGCGTGGCGAGAATCTGTCTCCTCACCACTGGTGTCCCCCAGGGCTCTGTTCTAGGCCCTCTCCTATTCTCGCTATACACCAAGTCACTTGGCTCTGTCATAACCTCACATGGTCTCTCCTATCATTGCTATGCAGACGACACACAATTAATCTTCTCCTTTCCCCCTTCTGATGACCAGGTGGTGAATCGCATCTCTGCATGTCTGGCAGACATATCAGTGTGGATGACGGATCACCACCTCAAGCTGAACTTCGGCAAGACGGAGCTGCTCTTCCTCCCGGGGAAGGACTGCCCGTTCCATGATCTCGCCATCACGGTTGACAACTCCATTGTGTCCTCCTCCCAGAACGCTAAGAACCTTGGCGTGATCCTGGACAACACCCTGTCGTTCTCAGCTAACATCAAGGCGGTGGCCCGTTCCTGTAGGTTCATGCTCTACAACATCCGCAGAGTACGACCCTGCCTCACACAGGAAGCGGCGCAGGTCCTAATCCAGGCACTTGTCATCTCCCGTCTGGATTACTGCAACTCGCTGTTGGCTGGGCTCCCTGCCTGTGCCATTAAACCCCTACAACTCATCCAGAACGCCGCAGCCCGTCTAGTGTTCAACCTTCCCAAGTTCTCTCACGTCACCCCGCTCCTCCGCTCTCTCCACTGGCTTCCAGTTGAAGCTCGCATCCGCTACAAGACCATGGTGCTTGCCTACGGAGCTGTGAGGGGAACGGCACCTCAGTACCTCCAGGCTCTGATCAGGCCCTACACCCAAATAAGGGCACTGCGTTCATCCACCTCTGGCCTGCTCGCCTCCCTACCACTGAGGAAGTACAGTTCCCGCTCAGCCCAGTCAAAACTGTTCGCTGCTCTGGCTCCCCAATGGTGGAACAAACTCCCTCACGACGCCAGGACAGCGGAGTCAATCACCACCTTCCGGAGACACCTGAAACCCCACCTCTTTAAGGAATACTTAGGATAGGATAAAGTAATCCTTCTCACCCCCCTCCCCCCCTTAAAATATTTAGATGCACTATTGTAAAGTGGCTGTTCCACTGGATGTCATAAGGTGAATGCACCAATTTGTAAGTCGCTTTGGATAAGAGCGTCTGCTAAATTACTTAAATGTAAATGTAAAATGAAATACTCCAGATATAACAGACTGACCCCAGCCCCCCCAACACAAACTATTGCAGCATAAATACTGGAGGCTGAGACAGGAGGGGTTGGGAGACACTGTGACCCCGTCTGACGATACCCCCGGACAGGGCCAAACAGGCAGGATATAACCCCACCTATTTTCCCAAAGCACAGCCCCCACACCACAAGAGGGAAGTCTCTAACCACCAACCTACCATCCTGAGACAAGGCCGAGATAGCCCACGAAGATCTCCCCCACGGCACAAAACAAGAGGGGGTGCCAGCCCGGACAGGAAGATCACGTCAGTGACTCAACCCACTCAAGTGACGCACCCCTCCTAGGGATGGCATGGAAGAGCACCAGTAAGCCAGTGACTCAGCCCCTGTAATAGGGTCAGAGGCAGAGAATTCCAGTGGAGAGAGGGGAACCAGCCAGGCAGAAAAAGCGAGGGCAGTTTGTTTCTCCAGTGCCTTTCCATTCACCTTCACACTCCTGGGCCAGACTACACTCAATCATAGAACCTACTGAAGAGATGAGTCTTCAATAAAGACTTAAAGGTTGAGACCGAGTCTGCGTCTCTCACATGGATAGGCAGACCATTCCATACAAATGGAGCTCTATAGGAGAAAGCCCTCCCTCCAGCTGTTTGCTTAGAAATTCTAGGGACAATAAGGAGACCTGCGTCTTGTGACCGTAGGGTACGTGTAGGTATGTACGGCAGGACCAAATCAGAGAGATAGGTAGGAGCAAGCCCATGTAATGCTTTGTAGGTTAGCAATAAAACCTTGAAATCAGCCCTAGCCTTAACAGGAAGCCAATGTTGAGAGGCTAGCACTGGAGTAATGTGATCAATTTTTTTGTTTCTAGTCAAGATTGTAGCAGCCCTGTTTAGCACTAACTGAAATGTATTTATTGCTTTATTCAGGTAGCTGGAAAGTAGAGCATTGCAGTAGTCTAACCTAGAAGTGACAATAGCATGTATTAATTTTTCTGCATCATTTTTGGACAGAACGTTCCTGATTATTGCAATGTTACGTACTGTTGAAGTCGGAAGTTTACATACACTTAGGTCATTATTATTATTTATTATTATTATTATATTATCATTAAAACACGTTTTTCAACCACTCCACAAATTTCTTGTTAAAAAACTATAGTTTTGGCAAGTCGGTGCATGATACAAGTCATTTTTCCAACAATGGTTTACAGACAGATTATTTCACTTATAATTCACTGTATCACAATTCCAGTGGGTCAGAAGTTTACATACACTAAGTTGACTGTGCCCAAAAATTCCAGAAAATTATGTTATGGCTTTAGAAGCTTCTGATAGGCTAATTGACATCATTGAGTCAATTGGACGTGTACCTGTGGATGTATTTCAAGGCCTACCTTCAAACTCAGTGCCTCTTTGCTTGACATCATGGGGAAATCAGCCAAGACCTCAGACTTTTTTTTTTAGACCTCCACAAGTCTGGTTCATCTTTGGGAGCAATTTCCAAATGCCTGAAGGTACCACGTTCATCTGTACAAACAATAGTATGCAAGTATAAACACCATGGACCACGCAGCCGTCATCCGCTCAGGAAGGAGACGCAGTATGTCTCCTAGAGATTAACGTACTTTGGTGCAAGAAGTGCAAATCAATCCCAGCAAAGGACCTTGTGAAGATGCTGGAGGAAACAGGTACAAAAGTATCTGTATCCACAGTTAAACGAGTCCTATATCGACATAACCTGAAAGGCCGCTCAGCATGGAAGAAGCCACTGCTCAAAAACCGCCACAAAAAAAGCCAGACTATGGTTTGCAACTGCACATGTGGACAAAGATCGTCCTTTGGGGAGAAATGTCCTCTGGACTGATGAAACAAAAATAGAATTGTTTGGCCATAATGACCATTATTATGTTTGGAGGAAAAAGGGGGAGGCTTGCATGCCGAAGAACACCATCCCAACCGTGAAGCATGGGGGTGGCAGCATCATGTTGTGGGGGTGCTTTGCTGCAGGAGGGACTGGTGCACTTCACAAAATAGATGGCATCATGAGGGAGTAAAATTATGTGGATATATTGAAGCAACATCTCAAGACATCAGTCAGGAAGTTGAAGCTTGGTCGCAAATGGGTCTTCCAAATGGACAATGACCCCAAGCATACTTCCAAAGTTGTGGCAAAATGGCTTAAGGACAACAAAGTCAAGATATTGGAGTGGCCATCACAAAGCCCTGACCTCAATCCTATGAAAATTTTGTGGACAGAACTGAAAAAGCGTGTGCGAGCAAGGATCCTACAATCTTCATTCAGTTACACCATCTCTGTCAGGAGGAATGGGCCAAAATTCACCCAATTTATTGTGGGAAGTTTGTAGAAGGCTACCCGAAACATTTGACCCAAGTTAAACAATTTAAAGGCAATGCTACCAAATACTAATTGAGTGCGTGTAAACTTCTGACCCACTGGGAATGTGATGAAATAAATAAAAGCTTAAATAAATCACTCTCTCTACTATTATTCTGACATTTCACATTCTTAAAATAAAGTGATGATCCTACCTGACCTAAAACAGGGAATATTTACTAGGATTAAATGTCAGGAATTGTTAAAAACTGAGTGTAAATGTAGTTGGCTAAGGTGTATGTAAACTTCCGACTTCAACTGTAGATGGAAAAAAGCTGTCCTTGAAACAGTCTTGATATGTTCATCAAAAGAGAGTTCAGGGTCCAGAGTAATGCCGAGGTCCTTTACAGTTTTATTTGAGACGAATGTACAACCATCAAGATTCAACAGCAGATCTCTTTGTTTCTTGGGACCTAGAACTAGCATCTCTATTTTGTCCGAGTTTAAAAGTAGAGCATTTGCCGCCATCCACTTCCTTATGTCTGAAACACAGGCTTCCAGGGTAGGACAATTTGGGGCTTCACCATGTTTCATCGAAATGTACAGCTGTGTATCGTCTGCATAGCAGTGAAAGTTAACATTATGTTTCCCAATGACATCACTAAGAGGTAAAATATATAGTGAAAACAATAGTGGTCCTAAAACGAAACCTTGGGGAACACTGAAATGTACAGTTGATTTGTCAGAGAACAAACCATCCACAGAGACAAACTGATATCTTTCTGATAGATAAGATCTAAACCATGCCAGAACTTGTCCGTGTACACCAATTTGGGTTTCCAATCTCTCAAAAAGAATGTGGGGATTGATGGTATCAAAAGCAGCGCTAAGGTCTAGGAGCACGAGGATAGATGCAGACCCTAGGTCTGACGCCATTCAAAAGTAATTTACCACCTTCACAAGTGTAGTCTCAGTGCTATGATGGGGTCTAAAACCAGACTGAAGCGTTTCTTGTACATTGTTTGTCTTCAGGAAGGCAGTGAGTTGCTGTGCAACAGCTTTTTCCACAATTTGTTTGAGGAATGGGAGACTCAATATAGGCCGATAGTTTTTTATGGTTTCTTGGTCACGGTTTGACTTTTTCAAGAGAGGCTTTATTACTGCCACTTTAAGTGGGTTTGGTACACATCCAGGGGATAGAGAGCTGTTTATTATGTTCAACATAGGAGGACCAATCGCAGGAAGCAGCTCTTTCAGTAGTTTAGTTGGAATAGGTTCCAGTATGCAGCTTGAAGGTTTAGAGGCCATGATTATTTTCATCAATGTGTCAAGAGATATAGTATTAAAAAACTTGAGTGTCTCCCTTGATCCTAGGTCCTGGCAGAGTTGTGCAGACTCAGGACAACTGAGCTTTGGAGGAATACGCAGATTTAAAGAGGAGTCCGTAATTTGCTTTCTAATGACCATGATCTTTTCCTCAAAGAAGTTCATGAATCACTGCTGAAGTGAAAGCTATCCTCTCTTGGCGAATGCTGCTGTTCTTATTTTCCTCAATTAAGTTGGAAAAATAGGATGGTCAAGCAGAAGTGAGGGCTCTTCGATACTGCACGGTACTGTCTTTCCAAGCTAGTCAGAAGACTTCCAGTTTGGTGTGGCTCCATTTTCGTTTCAATGTTCTGGAAGCTTGCTTTAGAGCTTGGGTATTTTCTGTATACCAGGGAGCTAGTTTCTTATGACAAATGTTTTTTGTTTTTAGGGGTGCGACTGCATCTACGGTATTGCCCAGGGTTAAATTGAGTTCCTCAGTTAGGTGGTTAACTGATTTTTGTACTCTGACGTCCTTGGGTAGGGGGAGGGAGTCTGGAAGGGCATCTAGGAATCTGTGGGTTGTCTGAGAATTTATAGCACAGCTTTTGATGATCCTTGGTTGGGGTCTGAGCAGATTATTTCTTGCGATTGCAAATGTAATAAAATGGTGGTCCGATAGTCCAGGATTATGCGGAAAAACATTAAGATCCACAACATTTATTCCACGGAACAAAACTAGGTCCAGAGTATGACTGTGGCAGTGAGGTCTGGAGACATGTTGGATAAAACCCACTGAGTCGATGATGGCTCCGAAAGCCTTTTGGAGTGTGTCTGTGGACTTTTCCATGTAAATATTAAAGTCTCCAAAAATGTGTGACTCCAAGGTCCAATAGGAATTCAGGGAACTCAGTGAGGAACGCTGTATATGGCCCAGGAGGCCTGTAAACAGTAACAATAAAAAGTGACTGAGTAGGCTGCATAGATTTCATGACTAGAAGCTCAAAAGACGAAAATGTCTGGGTTTTTTGTAAATTGAAATTTGCTATCTTAAATGTTCCAAACATTATTAATTAATGAAAAATAAAACAATATATATTGTGATTAGATAAGTATTCAACCCCCTGTCACGCTCGTCGTAGTGAATAGACCAAGGCGCAGCGTGAATAGAGTTCCACATATTTTTAATAAACCGATACTCAGCACAGCAAAACAAAACAAACAAGCACATATGAAACATGAAGCTGCTGGTGCACACAGGCAACTATCCGTAGACAAGATCCCACAAACATAAAAGGGAAATGGCTACCTAAATATGATCCCCAATCAGAGACAACGATAAACAGCTGTCTCTGATTGGGAACCATATCAGGCCAACATAGACATACAAAAAACCCTAGATGACCCACCCTAGACACTATCACGCCCCAACCAACACAGAGAAAAAACAGCTTACTATGGTCAGGGCGTGACTCAATATATTTTCGAATCCCATTTGGCAGCAATTAAAAACCTTCGCAAATTGAACAGTATTTTCCCATTTTTCTTGAGAAAAAGTTTATTTCAAGTTGGTAGTTGATTGTTTCTAGACAGCAATTTTATTGCTGTAGATGTTCCGAATGATTTAAGTCAAAACTGAGGAACATTCAATGTTGTCTTGGTAAGTAACTCCAGTGTATATTTCGCCTTGCGTTTTAGGTTATTGTCCTGCTGAAAGGTGAACTAATCTCCCATTGTCTAGTGGAAAGCAAACTGAACCAGGTTTTCCTCTAGGATTTTGCCTGTAGCTCCATTTGTTTATTTTTTAAGCTGAAAAAAAATAATCTTAAATAATTACAAGAATACACATAACATGATGCAACCACCACTATGCTTGACAATATGGAGAGTTGTCCTCAGTAATATGTTGTATTGGATTTGCCTTTCGGTTATTGACAAAATGCTCTTACCCACTAGGCTACCTGTAATGTGTTGTATTGGATTTGCCCCAAACATTACACTTTGTATTCAGGACAAACAGTTAATTGCTTTGCCACATTTTTTGCAGCATTACTTTAGTGCCTTATTGCAAACAGGCTGCATGTTTTGGAATATTTGTATTCTGTACAGTTAGTATTGTGGCGTAACCACAATGTTGTTGATCCATCCAGAAGTCTGTTATCACAGCCATTAAACTCCGTAACTGGTTTAAAGTCACCATTGGCCTCATGGCCAATCCCTGAGCGGTTTCCTTCCTCTCCAGCAACTGAGTTCGGAAGGACACCTGTATCTTTGTCGTGACTGGGTGTATTGAGACACCATCCAAAGGGTATTGTAATTAATAACTTCACCATGCTCAAAGGGATATTCAGTGTCTTCTTTTTGTATTTTTAACCCTTGTATTTTATCTGGAAAATCTCCCTGGCCTTTGTTGTTGAATCTGTGTTAGAAATTCACTGCTCGACTGAGGGACATAACAGATAATTGTATGTGTGGGGTACAAAGATGAGGTAGTCCTTCAAAAATCATGTTAAACACTATTATTGCACACAGAGTGAGTCCATGCAACTTATTATGTTACTTGTTAAGCTAATGTTTTGTCCTGAACTTATTTAGGCTTGCCATAACAAAGGGGTTGAATACTTATTGACTTGATATTTCAGCCCTTCATTATTATAATTATTATTTTTTAAATTAAAAAATCAAAATTCCCTTTAACATTATTGGGTATCATTGGGCCAGTGCCAAAAAAATCTCAATGTAATAAATAAAAAATGTAACACAACAAAATGTGTAAAAAGTCAAGGGGCGTGAATTCTTTCTGAAGGCACTGTCCATGGAACTCTCTGCCTCCCCAGGTAACTCAAGGTAGCAATAAAACCAGATAAAAAAAACAGATAAAAGAACGCGTCGGGGACTGTGAGGAGAGACAGACGTTTTTATATATTTTGTATTGTATTGTGTATTGTATTATGTAGTGTTATGTATATTATCCATTTTTTTGTTGTTTTGTTCCCTGTTTGGACCCAATATTTTTTTTTTGCATACATAATTAGCCCATTATCTGACTTGTTAAGCACATTTCTTCTCCTGTAGTTATTTAGGCTTGCCATAACAAAGGCTTGCCATACTTATTAATTCAAGACATTTCAGCTTTTCGTTTTTTAAATTAATTTGTACAAATTTCTAAAAACTTAATTCCACTTTGAAATGTTGGGGTATTGTGTGTTGATCAGTCACAAAATCAAAATGTTATACATTTTAAATTCAGGCTGTAACAAAACAAAATATTGGACAAGTCAAGGGGTGTGAATACTTTCTGAAGCACAACATTTTTGAGGATCAAAAAGAGCCTTCTTCTGTTACAGCTAGACAGAACAACAAGAGAATCCAAAAGTTCCTGTCCAATATTTGGTCGAGTTCTTTTCCCATCTCCATACATAGTGCAAACCTAATCTGGAAGAGATGGATTCTAGTTGTCTCAGCTGACATTGTTTCCAGGTCCTGCCTGAGCCGGAAGGTGGAAAAATCTAGAATCCACTTTCCAAGCAGAAGATTATGTGGGAGATCGAGAGATAAAATTTGATCGTAAAAGACAGTGGGATATCTAAAATGAGGTAGTAATTGTTTAGCAATTCTATATATTTAAGCAAGAGGCAAGATATCTGTATACCAAGGTGCACTAATAAGGTTGTCATTGTATCAACTGAAAGGGTATTTGGAGACATTTTTGAGTATTATATTTCCAAGAGGTAACATACTGTAGAGCAGCAGAGGTCATAGCACTGAACCCAGAACAACACTTGGGTATTTTGCTAAATAATTTGTCATCTGTCATCTAGCCAAATGTACAAATTGATTCAGGTCTGGTAGATAGGATTAAGGGGACAGAAAGATAGTGGAGGTGAAAAAAAACGTTTTGTTGTAAGACCTAGGGGGAAACAACGTTCAGATAGAAATACATTTTTTTCATTGACAGAACAAGCATGATCTGATCAGTTAAGAATTATTTCCGATGTGTGAGACATACAGTTAAGTGTCATTTCACAGTGTTGCCATTCTATTAAACATGCCATGTTGTAGAGTGCCTGCTAATGGAGAATGGCGGTGATACAGGCGACAATACGCTTGCACACGTTCTCCGTTGTTCTCTTCTCATTCTCACACAAAACACAAGGTCCAGCTGTGAAAACAGTCATTGTACAAATTTCTATTGGAAAAAGAGCAGAAATACTGTACTACAACCAGTAACAGCTTTGTGCCCCTCAAAGTGCAGGACACACCATATGAAAGGGCAGTTGTTGTTATTGTTCAATAAGTTTGTTTTTTTGCTCTCATCCTGAAGACACCTCAGCTGGTCGACAGCTCTTGCATTGTTCTCACCCGGGCTGAAAAGAACTTGAAGACCATAAACATCTCCCCGGTTTGTGAATGTGACATTTGAGGCCTTGTTGAAAGAAATACAATGCAACACTCTTACAATGGAACCCCCTGCCTCTCATAAAAAAATAAATTGGCTGTATTTACATACTGTTATTATTACCCTACTGTCAATCACCGCCATACACAATATACACTTTAACGTCCGACTCAGTCTGAAAGGTTTGTCTCACCGGGCACCTGTTTCCCAGGAAAGCCAAGGCCAGCTGTCGACATAGCTCAGGCTGTACTCTGCTTACACTTTGTGTGTGTGTGTGTGTGTGTGTGTGTGTGTGTGTGTGTGTGTGTGTGTGTGTGTGTGTGTGTGTGTGTGTGTGTGTGTGTGTGTGTGTGTGTGTGTGTGTGTGTGTGTGTGTGTGTGTGTGTGTGTGTGTGTGTGTGTGTGTGTGTGTGTGTGTGTGTGTGTGTATATATATCTATTCTAAAACATATTCTGTAAGAAATATTGTGAAATGTATAACCTACTTTACCACTAAAGATTCAATATTTACTACTAAAGATTCGACAAAACTTAAAATTAGAGATATACCATGCCTTCGGAAAGTATTCAGACCCTTTGACTTTTTCCACATTTTGTTTTGTTACAGCCTTATTCAAAAATTGATTGAATTAAACATTTTCCTCAGCAATGTACACACAATACCACATAATGACATAGCGAAAAAAGATTTTTTGACATTTTTGCAAATGTATTAAACCAGAAATACTTTATTTACACAAGTATTCAGACCATTTGCAATGAGACAGCTCAGCTGCATCCTGTTTCCATTGATTATACTTGAGATGTTTATACAACTTGATTGCAGTCCACATGTGGTAAATTCAATTGATTGAACATGATTTGGAAAGGCACACACCTGTCTATATAAGGTCCCACAGTTGACAGTGCATGTCAGAGCAAAACCCAAGCCATGAGGTCAAAGGAATTGTGTGTAGAGCTCCGAGACAGGATTGTGTCGAGGCACAGATCTGGGGACGAGTACAAAAAATGTCTGCAGCATTGAAGGTCCCCAAGAACACAGTGGCCTCCATCTTTTTTAAATGGAAGAAGTTTGGAACCACCAAGACTCTTCCTAGAGCTGGCCGTACGGCCAAACTGAGCAATCTTGGGAGAAGGGCCTTGGACAGTGAGGTGACCAAGAACCTGATGATCAATCTGACAAAGCTCTAGAGTTTCTCTATGGAGACGGGAGAACCTTCCACAAGGACAACCATCTCTGCAGCACTCCACCAATCAGGCCTTAATGGTAGAGTGGGCAGATGGAAGCCACTCCTCAGTAAAAGGCACATGAAAGTCTGCTTTTAGTTTTCCAAAAGTCACCTAAAGACTCTCAGACCATGAGAAACAGGATTCTCCAAGATTGAACTATTTGGTCTGAATGCCAAGTATCACGTCTGTAGGAAACCGGGCACGATCCCTACCATGAAGTATTGTGGTGGAAACGTCATGGGAGACTAGGATCGAGGCAAAGATGAACGGAGCAAAGTACAGAGAGATCCTTGATGAAAACCAGCTCCAGAGTGCTCAGGACCTCAGACTGGGGTGAAGGTTCACCTTCCAACAGGACAACAACCCTAAGCAGACAGCCAAGACAACGCAGGAGTGCCGGATTTTAACCCGATCTAATATCTCTGGGGAGACCTGTAAATAGTTGTGCTGCAATGCTCCCCTCCAATCTGACAGAAATTGAGAGGATCTGCAGAGAAGAATGAGAGAAACTCCTAAAATACAGGTGTGCCAAGCTTGAAGCATCATACCCAAGAAGATTCAAAACTGTAATCACTGCCAATGGTGCTTCAACAAAGTACTGACTAAAGGGTCTGAATACTTATGTAAATGTCTTTTCTTGAAGTTACATTTTTTTTTGTAGGAAACTAGCAAAAATTTCGAAAAACCTGTTTTTGCTTTGTCATTATGGGGTATTGTGTGTAGATTGATGAGGGATTTTTTTTTAACCAATATTAGAATAAGGCTGTAACGTAAAACAAAATGTGTAAAGAGTCAAAGGTTCTGAATACTCAGTGGCGACCCGTCATTCAGGGCCTGTTTTGAGCTCCAAATTTTTTGCCCAAAAAATGTAATATAGTGTATATATTTATTTATTTTTTGGGGGGTGGGGGGAGGTTTCTCATGCCCCTTGGGTGCTGCCATAGAGTTATATTAGAAGTGCCCATCCAAGAAAGCTCAAAGTCATTGGCCACAGTTAAAGGAAGTCAAATCAAGTTATATCTACAGTAGCTTTGATTAGACTGATCATGTCAACATAATACTTTCAAAATCTTAGCTTGCAGTCATCATCATGTATCAAGTCGACAATCTACTGACAAATCCTTTTTAATCCTTGTCATATGAAGAAAAACAATGAAGATAAATTATAGATCAAATGTGTCGGTGCTCATTGGCCATAAACATTACACAACAAGTTGGAAATTGCAAATTCAACAATGAGTGCTTTGGAAGGAATCAGTGGATAACTGCAAGCATTGCAAAGCCATCACTAGCCTGCTATTCATTGGAGTGGCTGTATGGGCCAAAGTCTGGGTTTAAGGGTCTCTTTTCCAATCTTAAAATTATAAACATTCAACATTGACCATGCTGTCAATCCAGAATGATTTCTGCCGCACTCAAAACAACTGTTAACTTGGAACTGGGAAATCTGACTTCAGTGAGTTCAAGACAACTGGGAATTCGGGAAAAAAATGAGCTCCGACTAGGAAAATACATTATAAACGGTCATAAAACTTGGAATTGTAGGTTGGAAATTTGGGCCTCTTTCTAAAGCTACGACCTGAAGATCACTGACGTCATCATGATTCAACCTTGTTTTTTTCTGAGTTCCCAGTTGTCCTGAAAGCACCATAAATCAAGAGAATGCCAGACATTGATGCCAAGGTTTGATCACAAAATTTGCCCACGATGGACCCCCGCACCACCTTCCTGTTCAAGTGTGGATAGCACAACAAGGTGAGTCCAAAAATGTCTTGTATGCTGCTGCATAAATTATGTAATATGCCAGGGAGCTATGTATACTGTAGCTAAGAAAGTACTACTAAGTGTATGTTGTGTAGTAAGCTGTTAGTAGCACATCTGCCTCACCCTAATAATTTTATATTTTTCCTTCTTAATTGTGCCTACTGTTCTGTCTTGGTGGTGCACATGTGGCCTATAACCTGTTTTAGAGAAATGTAGTCAGCGAATATTGTAAGCGCTTTTATTGTCTACTTATATGCCCCCTTTATTTATCGCACGGTTCTGACTTGGTGTACAGGGAGAACACTGTAAGAACGGCACATGTTCTGAATTCCGTCGCTGTACATTTCAAAAGTGCTGAACAAATAGTTATATTGACTACATCTGTCCTAGCTCGCTCATTAATGTCTTAATCTAAATTACAGATGGCCTCTTATAAGACAGCCTAGTGGTTAGAGCGTTGGACTAGTAACCGGAAGATTGCAAGTTCAAACCCCCGAGCTGACAAGGTACAAATCTGTCGTTCTGCCCCTGAACAGGCAGTTAACCCACTGTTCCTAGGCTGTCATTGAAAATAAGAATTTGTTCTTAACTGACTTGCCTAGTTAAATAAAGGTAAAAATGTAAATTATGCTGAATGAACTGTTTCGCAGCTAGACAAGGAATTGTTTTATAGCCAGGTGAAGCAGTGCTAAGGTGTTGGGACTCCTTTATGTAGGCCTTAACATTTTGTGGGCACTGGCTTTCACCGTTATAGTGCAATTAATGTATTGTTTAGTGTTGTGTTGTGTAGTGGCTTTGCTGGCATCCCCCGAATAAAAGAAAAAAGTGTTTGCCCCATCAAGATGTACATGCTAAAATCACCAATGTAAATACTTTCCGAATGCACTGTATATCTACGTCAACATGACAAAATTGATAGCCTAAGTTTTTTTCACTCTGCATTTATCTTTGTTTGTAAAAGCACGATATTGTGAAGGAACATTTTATGTTTGTGCTTTTCTAATAACCAATTCAACTGGGTTCATGCAAGTGACTGAGCGTTCCTGGGAGGAATCCTCACTATCAGTATAAGCAATTTGGCAGTACAGCCAGAACACTGTTTTGAGAACTGAAAGGGGTGTCTCAGTTTCAAGCCTTGTGAGGTTTTGGTCGGTCACATGCATGAACCAAACGTTAATAACGAAATAATGATGAATAATGAATAAGCTAAATCATGTGAATATAACTTGTCTGTGTAAGCAGTATATAAGAGAACTAACGGGACTGACCCGGCAGAGCTCCTGACAGACGTGTACTACTTGGTGCATTAAGTTTGTTGGAACCTCTCCAGCTTGCTGATAATAAAGAATGATTCATTTAACATTGACTTCAGGTGTCTCTGGTGGTAATTTCCACGACAATATAGCGATGAAAAAACAGTTCCCTCCACCCCATGTAAATATATACTAATTATGGAGTTATTTGTTCATGTATGAAAACATGGGATTCCCTTTGACACATGCCGCTGGCAGTGTCTGGGCCCTCTGGTTGGTTACTGTAATGTGAGTTGAAGTTGTCATGACAGCAGTGGCTTCTGCTTCACTGACCCCCCCCTAAATACAGCTGATTCCTGTCTCATTATTGGAGAGCAACAATGACCACATACAAAAGAAATAATTCAAATCATTCTCAGTTCAGAAGACATAAAATGGAGGGTTGAGCTTCAGTGTTTCTGTTTCCCTGTGTTGCCATTGACCTTTTCCCAACCACCTTTAGAATGTCTTGTCAATAAACATTTTAGTTAGCTTATTACTTGTTATAGTTCTGTTCAGTAGGAAAGCAAAGGAAAAACATGTTAGGTCTGGAATTATCAGGATTAGCCATCTCTATGTTTGTTTTGAAAACTCTTGTTCTTTGCCTTCTGTGGTAGTGAAGGGGTTTAAGACCTTACCCAGACATCTTTATTGGGTACGATACACCCATAACAGCGGGATAACAGAGTACAGTACACCCAAGCGTGATAACAGTTAGACAACAAAAAAAACACAGCAGCTCAAAGTCACTCACAAACTTTAGTTAGGAGTAGACCATAAGCTCAGATCTAGGATCAGGATACCATACCTCCGATTATAACATTAACCACCAGGAATTAAAAATCGAAAATGCTCTTGTGGCACGTTGTACGCTCAATACATTCAGTGTTTCTTATTATGCCTGGAGGCCACTGGGTGAGAGTGTGGGTCAATAACAAATTAATTCACCCCCAACGATTATTATCGTATCACAATGTTGAATCAACACACATTAACATGTCACAGACAGCGAGAGAGAGAGAGAAACAGGGCAAAGGGCATACTGACGTCTTATTCGATGACTGACATGCACCGGACTGGGTGACGCCAAGGGGGTTCTCCCTCTATTTGTGGTCTGACTTTGCAGTAAGAAGATTACCACTCAAGATCAACCAAAGAGATACGGTAGGTAAGGAGAGACAAGTTGGCATCCAGCGCCATAATGCAGGCTATAGCTTGGCAGCCTCACACAGTCTTGAGTCGACTCAGGGTTGATATCAGGTTTGATAGTAGGGACCCAGAAATGAGGCCAGAAGACTCCAGGTTCAACACTCCATGTTGAACCTCTTCATATGACAGACACATCATTCTTTTTTAAATGACATTGTTTCACATCTCTGAATTATGTCTCTGGCTGTAGACAGCATTCCTTATGCCAGTTTCAAACACTGTCGGAGAGGAGGATTTTTAAAAACAAAATCCCCTTTGCCTATTCTGTCCGGAGGGAATAACACAAGGAATTTTAGCTACAGGATGGGAGAGAGCAATGACCTCTGACTCCTGAGTTGTGACCCCTGTTATCTGATCTCTCATGTAACGCTGGCTGGCCACCCATCACACCGAGAGGCCTGGACACCAAAGGTTGTTCTCAGGACCCCTTGGCCTGGTTACACTTGTAACTTTGTTCTGCACTGTTTGTGGACTTGGTGTTGTTCCTAGTTCTTATTGATATGGGCCACTGGCACTGCACTACAACTGAGAGGCCGTACTGGATGAGACTAATCGAAGAGCATTGACACATCTGAATATGTGAAGAATACTGTTTGAATTGAATAGTGTGTGTGCGTAGCATAGAGCAACGTGAAAGACAGTAATGTGTTTTATCCACACAGTTATGAATGTCATACACAACTGGTTATTAGTATGTTAATAACAAGAGGGTGGAACTTGCAGACAGATATCATCACTCATGTATCAGCTCCTATTGCACTGTCATCATACCCGGTATTAAGTAGATAAGCAAAAAGGCTTGGATCCATTTCCATGATCATCCTGTTCTTTGATTGACCACTATTTATTGACCCCTGCACTACATTACAGACGGAGGATCTTATTCATTTGTTTACCTTGTCACTGGAGAACGTGTAGTTTATTTCTGATTTAAAAAGGCTTCTGGGGGCCTCCCAAGTGGCACAGTGGTCTAAGGCACCGCATCTCAGTGCTAGTTGTGCCACTAGAGATTCTGGGTTCGAGTCCAGGCTCTGTCGCAGCCGGCCGCGACCGGGAGGCCCATGGGGCGGTGCACAATAGGCCCAGCTTCGTCCGGGTTAGGGAGGTTTTGGCCGGCAGGGATATCCTTGTCTCATCACGCACTAGCAACTCTTGTGGCGGGCCGGGTGCAGTGCTTGCTGACACGGTCGCCAGGTGTACGGTGTTTCCTCCGACACATTGGTGCAGCTGGCTTCTGGGTTGGATGAGCATTGTGTCAAAAAGCAGTGCGGCTTGGTTGGGTTGTGTTTTGGGGGGCGCATGGCTCTCAACCTTCTCCTCTCCCGAGTCCGTACGGGAGTTGCATCGATGAGACAAGACTGTAACTACTACCATTTGGATACCACGAAATTGGGGACATAAAAGGGGTGACTCAAATGATGATCCTCCTGTACATTTCCCTCTACATCCCAAATCTGTGGATTACCAAGTGTGAAACCTGGAAAAGCCTGTTAATTATAGCAAATAGCCATGGTGCTTACAACGCCCCTCTCTTTGAATTCAGTTGTCCAACAGATTCCCTCTGCTGATAGACTTTCTTGTTGCTCTATTGTCACCTGGAACACAGTGTCCTTACAAGAGGTTGTTCAGCTCCCTGCCTCCCTCTCACACAAACACAAACAGGTTTGTATTGGCAATTAGTGTGATGGTATGGTATACTATGCATGTATTGTATGTACCTTTATCACAAAACATATATTACTCACACACACAAGGTGTTACACCATCAACAAAGTGAACAACAACATATAGTAAGAATTGCAATAAGATCTCTTCCGCTTACTATAATGAGTTGAGTCCACATCCCATGATTGTTTCCCCTTGTAACATTGGTCCACTGTATACTTCTAATGGGTGGTCTGTTTGGGTCAGTGGGGTTTGTTAATAGTAAGTTATTATTATTAGAAGGGCACCTATTGGTAGATTGGTTTATTTTTAAAGCAGACTTTGAGTATCCCTTTGAGCATGGTAAAGTTATTAATTACACTTTGGATGGTGTATCAGTACACCCAGTCACTACAAAGATACAGGAGTCCTTCCGAACTCAGTTGCCAGAGAGGAAGGAAACCGCTCAGGGATTTCACCATGAGACCAATGGTGACTTTAAATCAGTTACAGAGTTTAGTGGGTGTGATATAGTAGGTGAAAACTGAGAGGTGAAAACTGAGAGTGGATCAACAGCAATGTGATTACAACGCAATGCTGACCTAATTGACAGAATGAAAAGACAGAAGTCTGTACCAA
The DNA here is from genome assembly GCF_021184085.1 of Oncorhynchus gorbuscha. Taxonomy (NCBI): domain Eukaryota; kingdom Metazoa; phylum Chordata; class Actinopteri; order Salmoniformes; family Salmonidae; genus Oncorhynchus; species Oncorhynchus gorbuscha. The sequence continues at coordinate 44,920,294 of NC_060187.1, forward strand.
GAAGGGTGCGACAAACAAAAAAATATCCCTTCAGCAGTAGTCCTGTGGGCGAAAACACCTCACTGATGAGATTCCACATGTGAAAGTGAGATTCACATGTGGGTCGACATATGAAATTTAAGTACAACATGAAAACAGCTATTTCTCGTGGGGAAAAGCGATTTCACATGTGAAACTACATATTTTTAAAGGCGAGCACACCTGTCTGATATATAGGTTAAGGAAACATGTTGTACTTTGGTATCCAGCTTAATTATAGTACTTGGGTCAATCATTTGGTCATACAGTATCTCCCCTTATAATCTGGAAGTGGAAGTTGACTAGAAAAATACATATTTCATTTTTTTTTTTTAAATCATGTTGATACAGTATCTTGAATGTTTGTGGGGTGGATGTTCGCTCTGAATTGGAGCAGGTGCTTTCAATCAAACTCCACTCAGCCATTCATGACATATAATTCTTAGGTTCCCTTCAGTAAGCACTCTTCAACTTGTCTATGACCTCATGAACACATAACTATAGTCACTCTCTCCACAAGAGTTATTATGTTTTACAAGGTCAGACTTTGAAGTAATGTGGCATATGAAGAGTCAGTAGCTATTCCCAAACCACAATTTTTCCCAAAGGGACGTTTATGACATCAGCGGAAGTGAGGGAGATGAGGAAGCAGTCTAATGCTTTCCTCTGCTCCCTTGGTAGCTCGGCGCAATATCCACCTCTACACCCCTCCTCTCCCACTCCCAGACTCCAGAGAACTCGACTACCTTCATCTTTCTATTCAACGGACCCCCCCCTCCCAAGGAGGCCACAGGATGTAACTAGTCTGTCATAGTTAGAGGAGCACTGTAAAAAAACTTTTTTTTTCATTGGTTTGATTTCTACAGTCAAGTTTAACTGACTCATTCTCCTGCCACTGTATTCTGTCACTTAACTTTAGGGATCCAGGCATTGTCATAATGCTGACATAGTAGCTATATAACGCTTGCCGTAACTATTAATGACGAGCATTGACATAACAGTGAAAATGATGCAACCGTTCATATCTACTACTACAACCAAGAAGACTCCCCTCAGACATAGATGCTTTCACATACGCGCTCATTGTGATGGTTGGAATGGGGTAACCGAAAGTTAAGTTGACCCACTCTTCCCTGTGCACCGTGAATGTTAATTAAGGCTGTCCTCTGCACCTCTCTGATTCAGAGGGGTTGGGTTAAATTCAGAAGACACATTTCATTTGAATGCATGCAGTTGTACAACTGACTAGGAATCCCTCCCTTTCTCATAGACTGAGTGCTCATTAACAGATTACACAGTCCAACGCTGGGACTTCTGTGGGTGTGCTCCCAACTCATCCAAAGGCCCGCTTCAATTAGACACAAGCCCATTTACATTCCTCTGACATGCTTAGCTGAACCCTTTTATCAACCCTTCCCCCCTCTGTGAGCCCCCTAAACCCCACCCCACCACTTCAACACCCCTCCTCCCTGCAACAAGCCCTCCATGGGTCAGGGTCCTAACAGCACTGTTCTATTTTTCTCTAGCTCTTGTTCAGTTTCATTCCCGCTTGAGACAGTTAGCAGTAATTATAGCCACAGTGGCAGTTGGTTCTGACATTCCTACAGGGAATATTCAAATGTATTTCTTTTGTGAGTGTCCTGGTCTGGTGTCCTTTGGCCTGCTGATCATGTTAAATTGGTTTAATCTCTCATTGAAAGGTCCACCATATTTTTTTATTTTTATTTTACCTTTATTTAACCAGGCAAGTCAGTTAAGAACATATTCTTATTTTCAATGACAGCCTGGGAACAGTGGGTTAACTGCCTGTTCAGGGGCAGAACAACAGATTTGTACCTTGTCAGCTCGGGGGTTTGAACTCACAACCTTCCGGTTACTAGTCCAACGCTCTAACCACTAGGCTACGCTGCCGCCCATATCACATCTTCATCAAACATATACCCAAATGTTTTCAATACGTGAGGAGTAGACCACCTGAGTTATATTGTATTGCAGGACGGCACTCAGTGTGAAGTCAAAGATGGAGGTGATCTAAGACGTTGTAGAAACATTAGCCATATTATTTCGCCTTTCAACATCTTTCTGTGTTTTTTTAATTTATGAGAGCTGAAATAAAATGTCAAGGAAGATATGTTTTTTATTTATTTTGTTGTACTGTGGAGCGCATGCCTGAAATGTGGCTCTTTGCCAGGTTGCAATGACGTGCACTTGATTCCATTTGCACATTGATAATAACAGACTGACTTAATTTAAATGCATAATGAATTGCAACGCCTTTGCCAAGAGCTGGTAGCCTGAGATAAAGGAATAATTGGAGTAATTACAGTTTGGAAAATGACATACTCAATGTGTGCTTATAAAGAAGGCTGGTTTCAACTGAACTATGCTGTCCCACATTCTAAATGACATACTACACTTGATTTATGCTCTCAAGGTTTATTTGAACAGTGAATTATTGCTGGGAGGAGTCTGGACAATGTCTAGTTTAGCCTTTTATGGCTAAAGATTGTGCTGCTGCCAACAATGGAACCGATGGGGCTATGGCATGTGCAATTGACAGTATAAAACATTAATAATATGGGGGATAGTACACATCCTTGTGGCACACCTGTGTTTACAGATTACGATGTAAGCACACTCCACTAGGTGTTTGTTTACTGAGAGCATTAACTGGGCCTTACATTGTCAACCTTCAAGTGTATCCTTATAATGTCTGACTTCCTGGAGATGGTAACACTTTATTTGGATTGGCCACATGTAGATGCTCTACAGACTATCAGTAACATTTCAACTAACTATCTATTAGCCCTAACCCTTAACTTAACTCTTACCCTAACCCTAGCCCTAACCTTAACCAAACCCTTATTTTAAACCTAACCCTAACCGTAACTTTAGCAAGCAGTTGCTTATCAAGAGATAGTTTGTTGATAGTATGAAAATCTTGACTATCTCAATAAAGTGTGACCCTAGAGATCAAGGTGTCCATTGTGTACCATTTGGCTGGTTGGCCTGGTCTTCTTTGAAAGCACAGTATCTCATCAACTGGAAGACTGTGAGACATGAGGACAAAGCCGAATGATGGACACACTAGCTCTGTTTCCGAGTCGAGTTTAAAACTTGGCAGAGAGTGAGCTGGATCTCCCTGTGGTCCAACTCTCCACGGTGATACAGGAAGTCCCCTGGAAGGGGACCCGGACATCTTTCCATCAGCACAGCAGAAAGTAGAGATTGGCCCAATCACTACATTGCCTTCTTCCTCATGGGGTAAGAGACTTACTTACTTGATTTACAGACAATTTAAATTATTAGATTCAAAGCACCCTGACAAACGCTTTTAGCTGAAATGTGTTGTCTTCTAGTAATAAATAACTATTTGTCTATTCAACTAAGTTAATCCATTATATCAACAACTATACCTAACATACTATACTGTATGTATTTTCAATTTTCTTTGTCTTCGCAAAACTGGCAAGCTACATTTATTTATACTTTTTTTGTTACAAATCAGAGAGTAAAAAAAAAAATCATGTTTCCTCTCTGTCTCACTTGATTGAGTGCTCCTCCATATTAATGAATATATTGAGCTGGGGGATGGGAGAGGGATGTAATAGTTTAAATTGGGACGAGACACACCTTTTATGAGCATGCCTTTTACTTCCCAGCAGGGAGAACTCAGCGGGCTGGCCCTGGTGTTTGCAAACATCCCTTTTGTTCCAGGTGCCAGCTGGTACTTCCCCCGAATGACCCCACTTTCCTTTGCGCATCCATACAGGCGTAGACAGTACTGTCTGGTCTCTTGCCAGACACAAACATTTCTCACTTCATTTTCCTGGAACAATCGGCCCCATTTCAATACACACCTGAGCCAAGGTAAACAGACACAACAAAGTGAGGGGTCTTCCACGTAATGTTACGTAATAAGGGACATTTACTGTGAAGGATCATGGCATGGGGTATGCCCTGTTGAGGTACAGAGGTCCCCTGTCTCTGTTTCCTTGCGCTCCATATCATGATAGAGGAACTACTCAGTGAATAACCCATGGAGGTTTATCAAGAAAGAAAGCCATTCGGATAAAGTGTACCGACTAAAAACCCTGAACTACATCCTGAGAGAGTCAAAGGTGATGTCAAAAATAATAATAATCACCATGGTCATTGTAACAATAGCAATGTGTCATAGTCATATTTGTCTGAGAGATGGGTGTGCCGTCCCATGGCTTCCCCCTGGCTGCCTCACCTTTTATGGAAGGTTCCCAGCCATTCTAGGGCTCAGGCTCAGGGATGTGTCTGCGTTGTGACCTCACTTCCTCTCTGACTAAGCCCTGTGTCACACACACACATCCTGGGTCAAGTCTTTTGGCCGGTCAGTTCGAGCCAGGTCATTGTTTAGGGGCGTCGTGCCTCTAGCATGGACAGTGTGTACCAACAGATCCCAGGTCAGGAAACAGGGCTGGAAAATAAGACAGAGAACAGTCAAAACTTTGGCATGACATACTATGGACTGTCCCTGCCATTTGCTTGTGCTACAGGCATTTTACAAGTTAATGGCGAGCTAATTCCAGAAAATAGCTTACGGTTGTGAGTGTGACGAAATCAATTCAGGGCATTCCTCCGGAGAATTTTAGAACTTGGAAACTATCTTGTTGGCCTAATGTTATGTGCTAATTTGACTTTGTTGTTCTTCATATTACCATCTCTGGTAACCACACACTATATCAAATAAAATCAAAGTGTATTTGTCCCATGCACAGGATACAGAAGGTGTAAACGGTATAGTGAAATCGTTACTTGATGAGTGGAGTCTATTGTTTAGACATGTAGCTTTCTAACTGAACAATGAATCACAATCCCAACTCATAATGTTACTAATGGCTCTGAGATACGCAATGGCTCTGAGATACACATAATATTACTACCCAGATCACGTTAGCTAGCTAGCTAACAGTACGCTTTCACTTGCAATGAAAACAAATTTCTGACTAAATTAGAAACATATAATATCTGAAAATGTAGCTAGCTAGACTCTCTTACCCATACACATGGATGAACGCTTCTCCCTCTCTGTCACGGATGCCATGGCTGCCCTTGGTTTGAAGATGTAATCCAGTGACAAGTGTTTTTTCAACAGCCTTCTGTGTGTTCTCTTTTCGACTCCCTCTGCATATTTGCATTCAAACGACTGAATTTTCTTCATCTCCTTAGCTATCATACTCTGCTTCCATCAGGCATTCCACTGATTTCAAACCTCGGTCCTCCAGAAAGTGGAGAGCTTTAGCAACACATTTGCAACACATTAGCAACACAGTTAATCATGATATCTTTCAAAAAGTTGCATTAGATAAGGATTAACTACACAGCTCATGTTATTTGCAGAAGCGTGCTACATGGCAGACCAATCCGAACACATCTATCGGCATGTCCAGCCCAACTTGTTCTCAACTGGCCTACCTGGTTAAATAAAGATGAAATAAAAAAAGAATTTAAAAAATCCATTATTTCAGCCAATCATGGCTAGCAAGAAGGTTCCTGACTTTTTCCGTGGCAAAACCAACTAGGCTCGTAATTTAACAATATGTATTTGTATTCACTGATGTTATACACGTTTGTTATTAAGGTACATGAAATTGAACATGTTCCAGAAGGCATTTCTGCCCAAAAACGCATGTTGACCAAAAAAACGTTTTACGTTCAAATGTTACTCCTGTGATGTAGTGATGAGCACCATACTCCTAGTTTCTTGAAACGAGTCACATTTTTAACCTTTCTGTTGACAGCAAAAAGAAACAGTACTGGGGTACTTTGTTTTCTTATGCAAAACTGTATAAACATGAGTACAATGTTTATATATGCAGCAACATCTCCATTTTAGATGTGATAGCAGGGGACCTGCCTGCCAGCAGGGAATTTGTTCCTTCATTAACAACATCCAGTGTGGCTGTCCCAGAATGAATTGGTCTGGAAAGGCAGGCTTTTGTTTGCCACTGACCAATCATTTTAGCTCAAGAACCTTCAGTAATACTTGACCTCTTAGGATCGTCATCTGTCAATGGTGTTTTGAAATTTCAAAGACACAGAGACCTATTGAAAGTCATTTTTGGATGTACAAACAAATAGCCAGACGTGGACTTACAATGTGATGTTTGCTGCAAGCTTGGCCTGTTAGTTAGTGGGTAAGCTCAAGTTGGTTTAGGACTGAACTAAATGTCCATGGTGCATTTTTACATGGCAGTGCAGGGAGAGAGACCAAGACTCATGACCTGTCCAAATCCCATTTCCTGTTCGACTGAAAGACTCTGAAAAATAGAGAAAAGATGAGGAGAAAGAGGAAACTTGTGAAGGGGGCGTTACTCCAACAAAAGACTCTTTCCTCAGAGTGCAGTTCACCCTTTTCAGGGCTTGGCATAGTTTACTCCGCACCATGGCGACAAGCTGAAGAACTAGCAGTGTCAATGCGCCTGTGTCCTGGTTCCCTAAAGAAAACCTCCACTGGGGGAAGTGAATTTCCCAAAGTTACTGTAATGTTAGGCTCATCGGAAAGAGACACAATGTGACGTGACAGACATCCTAATACGTGTTAGGTGGGAGAGTGGACAGTTCTTCGCTCCTGCTATAAGAGCTCAAACTTGACAGAGGGCTTCACAAAATAGAGCCTCTCACTTGATCCCAAACCAATGCGTTCTGACAGAGTAGATCCTAAGTGAAGGACCCAACTGGCCAAAATGTCCAATCAGAGTGATAGTGGGAGTTGCACAGTTCTATATAAGTTACAGTTAGGGATGGGGATGTCCTTCCACAGTTTGCATTTCTAATATCAGTTTTTTTAAAGCCATGCCAAAAGAAGCATGGGTTTGGATCTCACCGACACCATGTTATGTTATTAGCTATATGGATGAGGCAAGTTAGCATGACGATAATATGGCAATGATACAGTTCATGCATCTGTGTCTTTGAACTTGACCAATCTAGGAATAACCCTTTACAGGACAATGCCTATTTGACCTTTGCCTGAAGTAATAATCTATCCAGTCAGGACAGAATCCAGTGTACAGCAGCCATTAGCCTTTCTGAATATCATTATCCATATCCACGACACAGTTAAAAATAAGAGTATACTGTTTGCCATGTCAGAACCGCAGAAATGAATGAGCAAAAACAATTTACTGAGTAAATCTATATATTTTTAAAAAAATCAACTGTTAGAGTACTTGACCAATTCAGCGTGTGACCAAACAGTGATGTTGCCATGAAAGAATGAAGACTACACAAGTGGGGTGAGCAAACGAGGTCTACACGTGACACCTAATGTACGCACGAAACCGTTTGCTTTGTTGTGACTGCATATTACAACGCACACATTAACATTTCCTATTTTACTCTAATGCCAGAGAAACCAATCAAAACGGAAACATGCCTTTAATTCCTGCAGAGATTATTACTAGGAAAGGTTTTTCTGCTTGAATTCTTCCACTGAAGCTGATGATATTAGGATCTTCCATGACTGAATTGAACACCAGTATGATAACAGAAGACTAGTGACTTCTCTGTAGCTTATTCTCACTTCTCCCCTTCCCCACAACTCTTTCTGGCCACAATGATAAGAGCCTGATATCTCCTTTACATAACATTGTTCAAGATCTGTGTGTTTGGGCCAAGTGTGTGTGGTTAATTTTTTTTTTGTCCTGTGTTTTAAAACATAAAGCACTCTTTTGTCTGAGAAATCTGAAAAGCCCCTCTAATATACGAGGGCTGGCCGAACGGCTTATGCTGAGCTGGATCCCGCCGTGCTCAGATTTGCCCCCCCCCCCCCCCCCCGACAACAAAGGGAATCTGAACAGCTTTCTGGACAATGGTCTCCATGGAGATTTTTGCTCTCTTGTCCAGCAACAGATTATGTAGATGACTCACACAACTACGACACGTTGTCACGGAGCCAATGGTTCCAATATTCCACGCACGGTCAGTCCTGGTATGTCCCAAACAGTCTCTCATCTCAGAGACTTTAGTGTTAACCCAGAGCATTAGGCTACTTCTCAAGGCTTCCCACAATTCTGACTTGAATGAAAAGTAGGTTTATGCTGTAACCTTATTCACAGTGAACACCATGACAACTGAAATAACGTAACTGAAATAACCTGCCGCCATGCCCTCAAATGATGTTATCTTAAAAAATACAAAACCCTAACAACACCTAACGAATAGTGACAATTTTACACCATCTCCATTCCGAGTCCTGCATTTGATGATGAATCCCTCCTTTTGGGAATATAGCTCCCATGATTTATTTGTCAATAAAAGGGGAAAAGACCGAACCCACTGGGCACACACTGGCCGAATCAAGGTTGTTTCCACGTCATTTCAATGAAATGACAATGAACCAACGTGGGATAGACATTGAATAAACGTCTGTGGCCAGTGAGAAGCATCAACAATTTCACTTCAGGGGGTTGAGAGACATTCCAGGGACTTCACAGCTAGCCATGTGGAGATGATTACTGGTAAGGGATTTAAAGCCAATTGAAGTGCAGAGCATGTAGAACACATTGTTCCTTGCAGTCTCACCCAATATGGTTGACTTGGCATCTCATGGGCACCTCTACTGATCATCAATCAATCAATCAATCAAATGTGTTTATAAAGCCCTTTTTACATCAGCTGATGTCACAAAGTGCTGTACAGAAACCCAGCCTAAAACCCCAAACGGCAAGCAATGCAGGTGTAGAAGCACGGTGGCTAGGAAAAACTTCCTAGAATCATGAAAGATCCAGAACACATCATCCCGTTGCATGATGTGTCCTGAGAGTTTAACACTGGCTTTCTTAAATGGCAAGAATCTCTCTGCCATGTTCTGTAGGCCTACCACTGTTTGGAAAATAAATCAAATTGCAACATTATCATCTAAGATTCAATAATTCAATGCATTGTAATGACCATCCTAAAGTGTTTAAACCTGACAAGGTTGTATTTTTGGTCTGCTTTTTGATGACAGTGCTTCTTTCTGTATGTGGTCAAGATGTCAATAAAGAGTCCCAAACTGTGTTTTGGGTGGGGTTGATTGGCGCTATCTATACTGACTGTGAGAACCGGATGGAGGAAGGAGAAAAGTCACTTTTTTAGGGCTTCGGAGGGAAAAGGCAAGGATGTGGTGATTGTTATCTTTCATGAAATGTTGTTCTTCCCCTCCCTTTAAGACTTATATTTGACTGGTTGAACTGGTGGAACTCTGGGGCTTGTTTGTTGATCTTAGAAACAAGATTTTAGATAAGTGGTGGATGGGTGGATAATTAGAATTGGAACTCACGTTAATGCTCGTGGTTGGTCAGGGACATTGAAATCCTGCTAAAAGACATTGAAGAGTAAGCTGTTCAGTTTTTTCTTCTTCTATTTCCAACGATGCCATCCATACTACTTGTGCTTGTCAGTGCATCTTATGTGTGAGTAATAGACATCTAGATATAGGACACACTTTGTTGCAGATGTATGTTTCCATTTAACACTTAGGCCTACCTAAAGTAACATGAAACCCTAGGAGGCCTTGTAAAAACCATAGTCAATTAATTTAGCTTTCTGTACTCTCATTCATTGAGCATTTCCTAATATCATATTCCTCTGGAATGCTTTATGAGAGCAGTTTAACACTGTAAGTACACCCACAGGTATTTTACGACCTATGACTTGAAGGGGTTCCAAAAACACCTACGCTACTCCCCACCTAAAAACCACCCCATTTTCTACCTCACGTCTAGGTAAAACTTGTTTGAGGGAAAGCAATAAGAATGGTTGTCGGTTTTCTCTCCACTTTCTTTTTCACTCTTGCTTTTCTTTCAATGGGGTTTCCTTTTCTACACTGACACTACACTGGCACCCGGCAAGGTCAACAGAACAGCAGTCATGTTACCAAACAGACTAAATTGATGTTGGTGTGTTCCGTAATGTAGTAGGCTCCTGGGAAATCATTTGCCGCACTTAACCTGTCCTGCAGCGCCATGTCTCTTTCTTGAATGTATTGCTTTCTTTTAACAGATGATTTGTACTCAATACTTAATTCGCCGTCCAGACCAATGGCTACAGTGTAATGCTAAACTACAACATAAACCTAGAGTTAGTACCGCCTATTGAGTTGAGTTGCCTATGCGCTCTCGTTGCCTTCGCTGTCATTCTCTAGGCCGTGTCAGGGTATGCTATGCTCAGATGTGACCTCTGAACATGTGACTTTGACTTACAATCTCTGTAGCCTAATCATTTTTTGATATCCTGTGAAAAATTTACTCCACAAACAATTCATCCATTTAAGTATGGGTATTTGTATTTGCATGGGTACATACTGTATATCAAACATATTCTTGTATGGAGTGGGGGTGTATTGTGTATTCTACAAAATATGATCAACCTATAGGCATTCAAGGCTTTTCTCAATCCAATGATTGTGTTGGTGTGACTGTACGGTTGTGGAGCTACATATTGGATGCAGATTCTGTTGGTGTTGCGCCTAGAGAAGAACCGAGGCAATGATTGGGAGTCCCGTAGGGCGGCTCACAATTGGCCCAGCGTCGTCCGGGTTTGGCCGGAGTAGGCCGTCATTGTGAAATAAGAATTTGCTCTTAACTGACTTGCCTAGTTAAATAAGGGTTCAATAAAAACAATGGTGAACCAACCAGATGCAACAGAATGAAGAGATGGCAAAAAGAAAGTGGAATATGGGTTGTTGGTGAGATGCCAAATTCAGCTGGCACAAGGGTGTGTGGAATGTCACTGTTGAAGTATCGTGATGGATCAATTGGAGCACGATGGAGCATTTCCAGTACTAGTGAGTAATCGGAGCCCTCCTCTTCCTCATGGGGCCAATGCAGGGGCATGTATTCATGGATGCCATGGGAAGCCAGGCTTGTCCCCCCCCCCCCCCCCCCAAAAAAATGACCAAGACAACTATTAAAAAACATTACATCATTTTCCCTTCAATTCGCAAGAGGCTGAATGTATCTCACAGGAGAAAGCCTCTGAGCGAACGAAACAGTGCCCCCTATGTCTCTCTACGTGTAGGCCATCTATCTGATGCTGTTTGGTCCAAACGAGTATTACCTTGTTGCCGCCCCTAGCACTGAACGCAAGGGAAGCCAGCGAGCATTTGGCCTCCCTTGATTAAAATAAAAAGTATGAAACATTTGCCAATCGGCGTTGAGCTAAACTGAGCGAACTCAACTGTGAATGGTCCTGGAGCAAAAAGTGTCAAGGGAAGCCAGCTTGGATTTTGGCATCACTCCTATCAAATCGCACTGAGAGCATATGTCATTGACAGAGACAACTTGAATTGTTGCATCTTGTTATGTTGTTGTCCTCCGGTGGCTAGCTAACTGGCTAGCTAGAATTCTCCCTTTCCTAAATTAGCCATGGACGGAGATAGGGATTTGGGTTTTACTTCATTCTTTGTACTGGCCAATGATTATAATGGCGATTCTGATCCAACCATTAACTCATACATTGTTGTGCCCCTGGCCTGAAAAGATGGATGTTAAATATGGAACTAGATGTGGAAAGCTAATATTAACTAGCTAATGTTGCCCATGAATGGAAGTTAGGCTAGTGAGCAAGCATTTTAGCCAGGTAGCCTAGGACAACAAAAATAAAAGCATGTACTGTATGACAGGGTGATAGACTGTTTCCTCAACATGAAAAAGAGGAGGATGGGATTGGCATTTCTCTACAAGTAGGGTGAGTCAATATGTTTTTCTATTTGCACGAATGCGCACAAACACATGCACGCACACAGAAATCAGAACCATGGACAGCCACATCATATTTAGCTTACGTTGATTGGACTAAATAGTTTTTGGTATCTTTTAGTTGTGACTGTGTTAGACTAAACAGAGGTTGATGATGTTGAAATGTTGAAGTTGAAATTGTGCTGGAATAGTGGAGGCAGCTCCTGTTTTCTTTGCGACTTGCGGTAACTCTCTCTGGCTCTACTTCAATAGTTGTTTAGTGATCCAAAAATGTGGAAATGGAAATATTAACTTGCTTGATCATGCTGTAGGTCATGTAACTGTCTGTTTGTTATGTGCAATATGCTATCTGTACTTCACCAGACAGAGGTGGCTATCCAGTTTTGTGATAAACAAATATGTGGAGGAATTTATTCTGCCACTGTTTCTTCTTATTGTCTCGGCTTTCAGGCCTATATATCACGATTGCCAAACAACGCAATTATCACAACACATTGGTTGTAATATGTAGGGGCTTGGTTTTACTGGTGATTTTACCCATGTACCACTGCTGGGTCAGTTCATCTCCTTAACTCTCTCCTATGAGAGTCATGAAACAAAGTCTGTGGAGCTCATAAAAGCACAAACCACCGTTTCTTAATTCCCTTTTTCCTTTCTTCTTCTCGCCCCTCCATGTATTTTTCTGCATGGCTACTCTCCCACTGACCGCTCGGACATTGGAGGGGAGGGGGGTAACTAGTCTAAGGTCCCAGCTGCTTTGGTTCACATTCGCAAACAATGCGAGTCAGCAACTGTCCCTGACCGTCTGAGTCCACAAAGTAGGATCTGTTAATGAAAGACGACACTTGTCGTTGAAAGTCAGGTGCTATGTTTCTCACATTATATAGCGACGTCGTGCAACCCAGTGAATTCTATCTGGTTTCATACGTTTTCAAAACCCATTTTGTAAAGAAATGTGTCAAGTACAGCAACAATGTGTTCTGTAGCAAATTATTATAGTGAAATTAGTAGCATATAAAGTCCAGAGGTCTTATCTGGATGGGCCATCTATGTGCCCATTTGCTTAAGATTCATACTGACGTTCGCCTCAATTACGCCACGTCGGGAGCAACCACTATAGGAGGAAAAGTGGGCTGAGTCCTGTCGTGGACGAATTCCGTCTAAGTAAAGGGGATCAAAAAATAAACAAAGAAAGAGCAATGGCAGTGGAGCTCCCCAAAATGAAAGACCCTGTGTCTCTCTGCAAGCAGGCTTTTGATCTCACTTAGTTTGATGGTCCGGAGAGCTGACAGCGATGGTGCCAACGCTCGCTCACAGACGACCAACTGGAGCATGGATATAGATATTCTCCCCACCTCTTTAAGGAATACCTAGGATAGGATAAGTATTCCCTCTCACCCCCCCCCCCCCCCTTTAAGATTTAGATGCACTATTGTAAAGTGACTGTTCCACTGGATGTCATAAGGTGAATGCACCAATTTGTAAGTCGCTCTGGATAAGAGCGTCTGCTAAATGACTTAAATGTAATGTAATGTAAATGTCAAAGAATGCACCAAAGAGAACTCTTGAAGGAAGGGTTTCCTTAGTTAGTTGTCCATGTTTTTCTCTTTCCTTTCAGTCATTTCCCTCACTCTATGCGCTCTATTTCACACACAGACACAAACACGTAAGGATTTAAAGCAAAAAAAAGACATATAATTACATGAAATCACGAGAAAATGTTATGACGTGATTGAATAGTTCTATGAATACATCAATAGTTGGTGAAAGGAACCTTTGCATGACAGATATACTGTACACACAGATATACTGTACATACACTCAGAAGAGGGTATGGATATGCCATGTTTCCTTACAGCCCCACCCCCTGAGGGAAGAGGGCTGGGTGGAGCTGAAAACCTGAAGAGACAGGGAGCAGCACATGTGATTAATGGGCAGAAGAAATGGGGCACTGGGGATGGAGCTGGGAGCAGAGACGATGGAGGAGGGCGGTTACTCATGCACATATAGCTTGGGGGGGGGGGGTAATGTGCACAGCTGGTGCATTCCCAGAGATGAAAACAAAAGGATTTCTAATAACACAATTGAATAATTATATTATTGGTATCCTTATGGTTGTATATGTATTATTACTACCACAATTGCTGCTGGCTATGCCAATAATTAAAGTAATAGAACGCAATAATAGGTGTCATACTAAGTAGTCATCTCTGTGTTCACTGCATCCATTAGAATGTCTAAATTCATGTTAGTAAGCATACTAAATCAACTGCACCACATCTTCAATACAGATGTTTGTATTTCTTGGCAGGCTATTCTGTTCTTCCTATTGATTTGAATAAAATGTATTCACATTTTATCTATCTACTACTAACTCATAGCTTATTACTCTGCAATTACCATTCTACAATGGATTTTCTTAGTACATACATGATAATTCCAGCAGCTGAATGGCTGAGCTATGCACTTTTGATTGACAACAATTGACTCAGAAATGAGCCAAGGCCATCCCTCACCGCCAAAGGGTTTGCATTGTCCAAAGGAGAATTTAAGTTTACAAACAGTGATGATGATCATGATGATGATGATTTTAGTTGGTTTAGGTTGTACCAGTTGCCTAGCATTTTTGATTATTTTTATGATGGACAAATATTCTCATTATTATCACTGTCTTTATTATTTAAAGATTGTAAATCTACAAATGAATATTAATTGAAAAAACATTATTTTAAGGCACATATATTTGTGTTCTGCACCACATCAAGCGCTATGATGAAACTTGCTCCCATGTAGACTGCCACAGCAAAGGAAGACGCTGAATTAGTTTATTAGAGTTACCAGCCTCAGTCCAAATAAATGCTTCACAGAGTTCAAGTAACAGACATCTCAACATCAACTGTTCAGAGGAGACTGTGTGAATCAGGGCTTCATGGTTGAATTGCTGCAAATAAATCCCTACTAAAGGACACCAATAATAAGAAGAGACTTGCTTGGGACAAGAAACGCGAGAAATTGACATTAGACTTGTGGAAATCTGTCGTTTGTTCTGATGAGTCCAAATGTGAGATTTTTGGTTTCAACCTCCGTGTCTTTGTGAGACACATAGTAGGTGAACGGATGATCTCCGCATGTGTGGTTCCCATCGTGAAGCATGGAGGAGGAGGTGTGATGCTATGGGGGTACTTTGCTGGTGACACTGCCAGTGATTTATTTAGAATTCAAGGCACACTTAACCAGCATGGCTACCACAGCATTCTGCAGCGATACGCCATCCCATTTGGTTTGCGCTTAGTCGGACTATCATTTGTTTTTCAACAGGACAATGACCCAACACACCTCCAGGCTGTATAAGGGCTATTTGGAGTGCTGCATCAGATGACCTGGCCACAATCACCAGACCTCAACCCATTTGAGATGGTTTGGGATGAGTTGGACAACAGAGTGAAGGAAAAGCAGCCAACAAGTGCTCAGCATATGTGGGGACTCCTTCAAGACTGTTGGAAAAGCATTCCAGGTGAAGCTGGTTGAGAGAATGCCAAGAGCGTGCAAAGCTGTCATCAAGGCAAAGGGTGGCTACTTTGAAGAATCTAAAATCAAAAATATATTTTAACACTTTTTTTGGTTACTACCTGATTCCGTCTGTGTTCTTTCATTGTTTTGATGTCTTCACTATTATTGTACAATGTAAAAAAAAAAGTACAAATAAAGAGAAACCTTTGAAAGAGTAGGTCAAATATCAACAATGGACTAATGAAACAAATACCAAATATAGTTTTTGGGTGGAGTCTTCCTTTTATGGGGAAGGGGGGGGGGTATAAACTGACAAAAAGATTTGCTTTTACTCAGCCTCTCTTGCGCACGGTGCTCATTCCATGAAATCACGCAGCAAACACACAGAACTCAGCCGCTGGAAAATATAAAAAAAGTTTCTGATTCGAGGATTTGTGCGAATATAGGTTGATACTTGGAATATTCTCATTGATGACCACTATTATGGTAAGGAAACATTTGCTTAATTTCTAGACTAGATTTTATTAATGTACATGGCCGAATAGTTTTGGCGTCTGGTCATCAATAAGAATGCAAATCAAAGTTGTGAATTTAAGTTAATTTAAGTTAATAATCATCATATCTTAAAAACAGAAGGAATCGAAAAAAATACGTTTGAACAAAATAACGTGAGTTTCAAGCGCATTTCAAGTTCATGTTGAAAGATTCCGTTACATAGTTATTGCAATGTTTTTTCTGAAGTTTATGGATTTTTTTTAAAACGTTGAAAAAAACATTGAATAAGTGCATAGCTTCCCAATGCGATCAACCCCCCCCCCCCCCCCTCTCATTCTTAGCACAGTTCAAAATAGCCTATCATGATGATCATTTAGCTCATGCATCAGTGCGATGCTTTTCCATCTTGTGGAATTCAGCATATAGTCCAGAATCAGTTACCATACTAAATATCATATCCACAAAGAATCGGCCAGGTTTACCGACTTTCCTGTTCGTTTGCTTTTATTTGATCACATATTTCTACAAGACAATGTACCCTAATTTACTATTGGACAAAATAATTGCCTCTGTCTCCCATTCCATTCTGTCTCCCATTCAAGGACTTTTGTTCTGTATTTGAATTTTATGCAGAATTAGTCTACTGAATCGTCAGTCCTCATTTCACATCAAATTGAAGGAGTATTAAATAGTATTTTATTTTATACGTTTTATTTTATTTTTTATGACTGTTCTAAATCGGTATTTTCCCTATTTTTTTTAAAGGTGTTTCATGATGGAGTCCAAGATCATACTCAGAACATCCTGTGGCAATAAGGATTATTTGATTTCGTGTCTGCAATGACAACCTATCAAGTGCTAAGGAATACCATTGCCAGCTGTGCCTTGGCCTGCCATCGCCCCTCAGTGGACTAAGTGGTGGACTACAGAATTTATAGGATTTAAATTCAAATCAGAGCCATGGGTGACTCAATGTATTCCGACTTAATAGCCAGACACTACAACTTCACAGGGAAGCTCCGGAAAGTGGAGCAGGATTCCAGACTCAAAGCGGACTCTGTGGTTTTCATCATTGTATGTTGCTTCATTATCCTTGAGAATGTCTTGGTCCTGCTTACCATTTGGAGGACCAAGAAGTTCCACAAGCCCATGTACTACTTTATTGGGAACTTAGCCCTATCAGACTTGCTGGCTGGTGTGGTGTACACTGCCAACATCCTGCTGTCAGGTGCCAACACATACAAACTGACCCCCACACAGTGGTTCTTCCGGGAGGGGAGTATGTTTGTGGCCCTGGCAGCCTCAGTCTTCAGCCTGCTGGCCATCGCCATCGAGCGCCACCTCACCATGCTGAAGATGAAGTTGCACAACAACGGCAACACGTGCCGTGTCTTCATGCTCATCAGCACCGTGTGGCTGATTGCAGCCATCTTGGGCGGCCTGCCCATCATGGGCTGGAACTGCATCCAGAGCATGCCCAGCTGCTCCACCGTACTGCCGCTCTACCACAAGACCTACATCCTGTTCTGCACCACCGTCTTCAGTGTCATCCTCATGGCCATCGTGGTCCTGTACGCGCGCATCTACGCCCTGGTGCGCACCCGCAGCCGCAAGCTGGTGTTCCGCAAGGTCTCCAACGGCCGCGGCGGGGGTAGCGCTAGCAGTAAGAGCTCGGAGAAGTCCATGGCCCTGCTGAAGACCGTGATCATCGTGCTGAGCTGTTTCATTGCCTGCTGGGCTCCACTCTTCATCCTCCTGTTGCTGGACGTGGCCTGCGACATCCGCATGTGTGCCATCCTGTACAAAGCCGAGTGGTTCCTGGCCCTGGCCGTGCTCAACTCGGCAATGAACCCCCTCATCTACACGCTCACCAGCAACGAGATGCGCCGCGCCTTCCTAAAAACGCTCATGTGCTGCAGTGTCTGCACCCGGCCCTCTGGCAAGTTCTCTCGGCCCATCATGGGTGCAGAGTTCAGCCGAAGCAAGTCGGACAACTCGTCCCACCCCAATAAGGACGAGCCAGAGTACTCGCCAAGGGAGACCGTCGTATCCTCTGGGAATATCACCTCCTCTTCTTAAAGGGCCTTGTGGACTGTTGTGAGAAAATTAGCTCCACTGCTTAGGGAACGTGGATGTGTGTATATATGTTTTTGCGCAGTGTGCAAGTGTGTGTTTGTGTGTACATTATGTATATATGTGTATAAGTAGAGTGTGAGTGTTTGTATGTGGTTTTGTTGCACCGTGGTTGTGTCTATGTACAGTGTGTAAGTTGCCTCTTTAGTTTCCATTTGTTTGATCATTTTTCGAAGGGTCTGTCTTTGATGCATGAGAAGAAACTCGTCAGAAAAAAAGGGCTAAACTGGAAGAAAGTGAATATCTGTGGCCATCCAGTAGCCCATGCTAGAGAGTAGAACTGAAAGAGTGTTACAGTTTGTGTCCTTCTCCCCCCCCCCCACACACACGTTGAGGACGGCCAGCACTGAACTGAATATTTTCATATTCAAAAGACAATGTCATGGGGAAGCACTTACAGTGCAGCACCCAACGTGTAAACCTGACTTCTCAGTATTGAGTTCAACCATGTTCTTTTTACAGATTGAGAAGAAGCCATTTTAGTCAAAGGTATTTTTTATGTATTGAGTACAGCACTTGTTGTAAAAAGGCTCATTAAAAACCATCAACCAATTATAGGTGTTTACTGATTCTCTAAGGTGTTGATGGAAGTGTGACAATAGTTAGCAGCGTTAATTGTTCTTATTGAAACGTTTAAGAAATACAATTAATGAAGCTCTCGTGTTTCTTCGACTTAACTCTGAAGGCTAGTACAATGTAAATTCTACCCCTTGATTAAGAATGTGTTTTGTACTTGTAATTTGTTTTATTTCACTCTTATTCGATACAAGTTGTCCTTGTAGCGATGCAATGTAGTTGCAATAATAATTTATATTCTGGTTGATGTGTGACAAAGGTCGTCTTTCTTTTTCCAGTTATGATTTATTTTTACCTGCCTTAATAAAGGAGGATTTCTTTTAGATTTTGTAGATTCTGTGGCTCCAGCCATTCAACATTTTGCATATTTGCCTGTTCCTCGGTTTCCACTCTCTTGTGAAAACCAGAATGCCCCAATATTAGGGAAGGACACGAGGTCGAAAAAACCCCACAAGAGATTGACGTATAAGGATAAACTCAATAGCAGTCGTCCATTGTTGAAAGCACCGACCCCAATATTGACTTACATTTTTCATAAAGGAAAAAGTGAATATAGACCTTACTGTGGGCACACACATCATCAATAGCTGACTGGAATAGTTCGGTGAAACCGCCTATGGTTTGTTCAGTTAGTAAATATGTGTTATTTAGAACCGTAAAACACCCACAGACATGTACAATAGCGCTTGTCAGTTGTCAATTAATCAGTTTGCCAAACTTCCATGTGACCCCAAGTCATATTTTGCACGTGTTTTTGTTGCAATGTTTTGGTTAGCTCTTAATAAATATTGGAAATAAAAAAGGTTATTGTTGTCTTCTCTTAATGCACACTGAGACCTGGTATGGTAGGCCCAGTACAGAATGTTGTGACATTAAAGCAAAATTATCGTTTTTTTTTATTTTACCAAGGAAGTTGTCATTTTGTGACAGAAATAAGTTCTGCCACCTAAAGATGGGGGACAGTAGTGAGAATTGGATAAATATCTGTTAATAATAGGATAATCCTCTAAAGCAAGTAGTTTGGGGGACAGGTCCATCACCGAAGGAAACTTACCCAGCTGTTTCAGCAGAACAGGAGATGAAGGCAGAGGGTTATCTCGTCCCCAGCCGGCTCTCGGTCAAACCGAGAAACTGGCAAGTAATAACAAAAATGAAGTTGAACAAAAACTATCAAAACCACCACAAGGACCTCTAATGACATGTTCGATTTAGAATACCAGTATTGAATACTGTTGCTGTCTGGTGTTTCATTCAACATTTGTCCAGATATGTGGTGTAAAGTGCTTAAGTAAAAAATACTTAAAAGTACTACTTAATTAAGTCGTTTTTTGGGGTATCTGTACTTGACTATTTATATTTTTGACAACTTTTTCCTTCACTACACTCCCAAAGAAAATAATGTAGTTGTTACTCCATACATTTTCCCTGACACCTAAAAGTACTTGTTACATTTTAAATGCTTAGCAGGATAGGAAAATGGTCCAATTCACGCACTTATCAAGAGAACATCCCTGGTCATCCCTGGTCATTCCTCTGATCTGGTGGACTCACTGAACACAAATGCTTAAATTGTACATTTGTTGGAGTGGGCCTCTGGCTATATGTACATTTAAAAAACAAGAAAATGGTGCAATCTGGCTTGCTTAATATAAGGAATTTGAAATTATTTCTACTTTTACTTTTCATACTTAAGTATATTTTAGCAATTACCTTTACTTGTAAGTATATTTAAAACTCAAGTAGTATTTTACTAGGTGACTTTCACTTTTACTTGAGTCATTTTCTATAAAGCTATCTTTACTTTTACTCAAATATGACAATTGGGTACTTTTTCCATCACTGGTTTAGAAGCAGGGTTGAATGTTGCTCCTTCAATTTGATACAGTCTAACCTAGGCTATACTGCACCAAACAGGAAACATTTGATTAATTTTCCTGTTAAGAAATGACCTTTTGCTCCAAAGTTCAACAATGAATATATTTTACACATACTCTGGGTCTTTGGAGTTGACCAGGAAACATGTATTGTTTCATCGTGCTGTAATAGAGAGTAGTGTGCCAGTCATGGGTACACTACTCTAAATCATAGCTGACCCCTCCCATGTAGGCTACTTCATTCTGAATACCATCTTCCCTCAGGAATCCTCTATCCGCTCCCAGAGGGCAAGCTGAACAGATTAAGCCCTCTCATTTGTTGGGGTAATCTTGGGGGCACACCTATTTAAACTTTAGTCTAAGACTATGGGTGGCACTCAAGTCTAGTTCTGATTTACAATAATTAAGATACTTAGCGCCCCCTATGGCTATCTGCTGTTATTGCTTCATAAAGCAGATTCATTGACCGTTTTTGGGACCAAATGTTCATTTATTTTTCTGTATATTTAATTCTGTATGTAACAGGTGTAACACATGACGAGATCCTCCCACTAGGCATACCACGTCATTTCAATGTGGTCATTTCAAATGACATTTCAACCTTTACTCACCCACTGAAAAAGACAGCCAGAAGTTTGTTGAATTTCCAATGTTTTATCATTGTGCCTTCAACCATCTAAAAGCACAACCAAATTCCAATGGAAATGTTAGATTTTTGGTGTAGATGGTTGTGTTACTCATTTTAAGGGCGAATAAATACTGTTACATTACTTTAAGTTAGCCTTAACATTAGGCTATTTACTGTATTACAAAAGTAATATTGAATCGGTTGATTACTCAACATTAACAGGAGACGTGAATCTAAAATACACATTTTTAATTTGTAGAATTCAAGCCAGACGAAGGGCTCTATTCAATCTGTAAAGATTCTGTACACAAATTTAAAGGTAATTTCCGATTGAGCCGACATATGCAGCGTTTACTGTAAATGCAGTCTCTGCTAAAGAGGAACATTGCCTTTAAATTTCAATCACAATGTAAAGCTGAACTTCTGCAATGCAGATTGAATAAGAGCCCCAAGTCATTGTCATAGATGGAACTATACAAGCAGAAGATCTCCTTCAAATTTTGATATTTAATTGAGTTGACAAGAAAACAATTCAATATCCAGTTTGTCTACACATGAATAATTGATATGTTGGACTCACATCTCCATCTCAACCCTAAATCTAAGTTGAAGGGCTACTCCGGGATTTTGGCAAGGAGGCCCTTCATCTACTTCCCCAGAGTCAGGTGAACTCGTGGATATCATTTTTATGTCTCTGCGTTCAGTTTGAAGGAAGTTGCTAACTAGCGCTAGTGCAATTTCTAACTAGTGTTAGTGCAATAACTAGAAGTCTATGGGTTTCAGCTAGCATGCTAGCTGATGCTCATAGACTGCAATGACTGGAAGCAAATTCCCATGAATGCTAGCAGATACCCATAGACTTCCAGTCATTGTGTTAGCATTGACTCAGGAAACTACCTCTAACTTCCTGCATACTGGACACAGAGTCATAAAAGTGGTATCCATGAGTTCATCTGACTCTGGGGAAGTAGGTAAAGGGCTTCATTGCCAAAATCCTGAAGTATCCCTTTAAAGAATAGTGCTTTAAATAAAGTTTGATTTGATTTGATTCTTTATCTTAGATTTTTGGTTGAGATGGAGACGTAAATCCAACATATTAATGATTGGCGAGTAGAATAAATGTGAAATCAAGAAAAGCGTCAAACCCTAGGCCTTACAGTGCCTTCAGAAAATTTTTTCCCACCCCTTGACTTTTTCCACATTTTGTTGTGTTATAGCCTGAATTTAAAATGATGTTTTTAGAAATGTTTACAAATTAATTTAAAAAAATTAAAAGCTAAAATGTCTTGAGTCAATGGCAATCCTAAATAAGTTCAGGAGTAGAAATGTGCTTAATAAGTTTCATGGGCTCACATGAAACTTAGCAGTGTTTAACATTATTTTTGAATGACTACCTCATCTCTGTCTCCACACATACAATACAATTATCTATAAGGTCCCTTGGTGGAGCAGTGAATTTCAAACACAAATTAAACAACAAAGGCCAGGGAGGTTTTCCAATGCTTCACAAAGGGCACCTATTGGTAGATCGGTAAAAAAAACAGACATTGAATATCCCTTTGAGGATGGTGAAGTTATTAACCAAACTTTGGATGGTGTATCAATACACCCAGTCACTACAAAGATACAGACGTCCTCCCTAACTCAGTTGCCGGAGAGTAAGGAAACCACACTTTCACTCACACACTTTCACCATGAGGCCACTGGTGACTTTAAAACAGAGTTTAATGGCGGTGATAGAAAACTGATGATGGATCAACAACACTGTAGTTACTTCATAATACTAACCTAAATGACAGAGTGAAAAGAAGGAAGCCTGTACAGAATACAAATATTCCAACACATGCATCCTGTTTTCAACAAGGTACTAAAGTAAAATTGCAAAAAAATGTGGCAAAGAAATTAACTTTATGTCCTGAATACAAAACGTTGTGTTGGATTTGCCCCAAACATAAGACCTCACTGAGTACAACTCTTCGTATTTTTAAGCATGGTAGTGGCTGCATCATCTTATGGGTATGCTTGTCATAGGCACGGAGTAGGGAGTTTTTTTAACATAAAAATAAACAGAATAGAGCTAAGCACAAATCTGGCTTGACAAACTATGACTAGAATTGAAAATGTTTGGGGCCTCCCGGGTGGCGCAGTGGTTAAGGGCGCTGTACTGCAGCGCCAGCTGCTACCAGAGACTCTGGGTTCACGCCGAGGCTCTGTCATAACAGGCCACGACTGGCATAGCGTCGTCCGGGTTAGGGAGGGCTTGGCCGGTAGGGATATCCTTGTCACATCGCGCACCAGTGACTCCTGTGGCTGGCCAGGTGCAGTGCGCACTAACCAAGGTTGCCAGGTGCACGGTGTGTTTCCTCCGACACATTGGTGCAGCTGGCTTCTGGGTTGGATGTGTGCTGTGTTAAGAAGCATTGCGGCTTGGTTGGGTTGTGTATCGGAGGACACATGACTTTCAACCTTCGTCTCTCCCGAGCCCGTACGGGAGTTGGAGCGATGAGACAAGATAGTAGCTACTAACAATTGGATACCACAAAATTGGGGAGAAAAGGGGGGTAAAATCCCTCCTCCCCCCCAAAAAAGATTTGAAAATGTTTGTCTAGCAATGATCAACAACCAACTTGACAGAGCTTGAAGAATTCAAGGATAATGGGAAAATATTGTACAATCCAGGTGTGCTGACAAACGTTATTTGAACATGTTTTGACTTTTTATGTAAATGAGATATTTCTGAATAAAATGTTCAATACATTTTCACTTTGTCATTGTCTGTAGATGGGTGGGAGAAAACATATATTTAATTGATTTTGAATTCAGGCTGTAACACAACAAAATGTGGAAGTCTGAGGACGAAGTGAGGGAAATGATCTCAGAGAAATTGAAGATGGACCACAGGAAGATTGAGGTGGAGTGCGACCACAGGACTGGAAAACCAAGTACCGGCCCAGGTGATAGGCCCAGGACGATACTCGTCATGTTCCTGAGGTTCAAGGACATGGTAGCTGTTCTGGAAAGAGCCAAAAACACAAGAGGAACATATATCTTGCTCAACGAGAACTATCCTGAAGCTGTGCGCCAGAAGAGGAAAGAACTGATCCCAGCCATGAATGCTGCCAGAGCTCGTAGGGACATTGCTTACATCCGCTAAGACAGACTCATTGTCCACCCTCCTTCCCAGAAGCCTGGAGGGAATGAGAGAGCCAAGCCTACGGGTTTGTTGCTTCAACCCTGCAAAACACACACACACCAATTGATTAATGGACTGCTGAATGTAGATTTTTTTCTCTTGCTTTTTTGATATTGTTTATCTCTGATAAGCTACCCAGGAAAGGGCTGAAACTAGCCCATATTAATATGTGTAGCCTTAGCAATAAGGTTCATGAAATCAATACCTTACTAACATCAGATAACATTCATATATTAGCCCTTTCAGAGACTCGCCTAGATAATTCATTTGACAATACAGCACTAGCAATACAAGGATATAACATCTATAGAAGATACAGAAATGCTTATGGGGGAGGTGTTGCTGTATATATTCCGAGCCAAATCCCTGTAATGGGACCAATCCTCCATCATTTGTTTCAAGTGTATTAGTCTATAAATAAATCTCTTTGCCAAAATTCGTCATCTCTCCCATGTCTTATTCGACTAGTATGTTTATTGCTTGCCTACATTTGACTCCCTCCTCTGTGCTTAATATAACACACATACATTAATTATTAATTTCGGTTTCCTATCCTGACGTGAAGTTTGTTCTATAGAAAGTATTTGATTCTGATGTGTGCCACAAAAAGTATTTGACTATAGTGACAAAATTAAGGAAATTAGAAGGGGGAGAATTAATGGCATGGCAAGAAAGTGGCCTTGCTGAAATCCTCCTGTTTTATCCGGTGTCCTTTGTGAATTTAAGTATACTCCCTCTAATTCTCTCTCCTTTTCTCTTTCTCTCTCTTTTTATCTCTCTCTTTCTCTCGGAGGACCTGAGCCTAGGACCATGCCTCAGGACTACCTGGCCTGATCACTCCTTGCTGTCCCCAGTCCACCTGGTCGTGCTGCTGCTACAATTTCAGCTGTTCTGCCAGCAGCTATGAAACCCTGACCTGTTCACCAGATGTGCTACCTTGTCCCGGACCTGCTGTTTTCGACTCTCTCTCTACCACAACTGCTCTCTCCAACTCCAAGTGATCGGCTATGAAAAGCCAACTGACATTAACTCCTGAGGTGCTGACCTGTTGCACCCTCTACAACCACTGTGATTATTATTATCTGACCCTGCTGGTCATCTATGACCTTTTGAACATCTTGGCCATGTACTGTTATAATCTCCACCCGGCACAGCCAGAAGAGGACTGGCCACCCCTCAGAGCCTGGTTCCTCTCTAGATTTCTTCCTAGGTTCCGGCCTTTCTAGGGAGTTTTTCCCTAGCCAATGTGCTTCTACATCTGCATTGCTTGCCGTTTGGGGTTTTAAGCTGGGTTTCTGTACAGCACTTTGTGACATCGGCTGATTAAAAAAAAAGGGCTTTATAAATACATTTGATTGATTATCATGTCACCAGAATAAAACCCGCAAAATGTATTGGAAATGAGCATCAAGCTCATCACCTTGCACTTTCACCACCCAGTGAAGTTCATAATAATTAATTTAATCTGTAGCCTAATAAACTGCATGATTGCCTGACGAGTCGTATTGGGAAGATCACACACTCATAACGCCAAATTTACTTCGATATGATTGTTATCAGTATATGCTCACAAAAGCGTTTCCACCAACATTTCTTTAATAATTAATTTTACCAACACAAAAAGATCCCACCATGTCTAGCCTACTTTGTTTCGTTGACATTTGAAAAGTTTACTGAAACATTCTGTTTCCATCAGGACATTACATGTACTTTACTTGCAAAAAAAGGTTGAATGGAAACCTGGTTAGTGAGACAGAAGCGTATACTATACTAAATTAAAATAATTATTTGAACAAAAATGTGCAGAAAGTGTAGTTTCAATTTAAAAAAAAAATCTAAATAGTGTGCCACCACTGGCATTCGACCCCATACCTCACGTGATCAAATGAAACTGACTTCGTTGTAGCGATGGGCATTCCGGGTCTTTTCAGTGAGCTGTTTGGCTCAGCTCACCAAAAAGAGTCAGCTCTTTTGGCTCCCAAACGGCACTTTAAAAAAAAAAAAGGTTTGGGATTTTTTCAAGTCAAACAGTTTGACTATGATTGGTGTTAAAACAATTCTAATTAAATCATATTCTATCTTAACCACAATGTATTTAAAAATGCATTGGTTTGTTATGAAAAAGAATGCTATTAAACATTTGCATTTAAAGTATCACTTTTTAATGTATATTAACAAAGTGCATATTAATCTAACCATTCAAAACTAATACAATCTGAACAGCATAATAGAATATTGCACCATATCAAAGAAAAATTAATAACAATGTGCAAAACCGCAGCATCCCACTTAAAACATTAAACTGGTCCCTCTTTTCTCGCTCTTCTTTATTGCCATGTTATAACCAGCAGCACACAGCAATGCTGACCATATTTTGCTTTTATGAGAGATTTGCATTCAGAAATGCAAGCTGCCTCACTTTCGAGTGGCTGGTGCGGTTTCTTATCTCATTAATTATTTGTCCCGTTTGAGAAGATCCTCTCAAATGGAACGGATATGGCCACTATGCAGAGTCTCCCTGTCATGCCTTTAGTAAGCCGTGGGTATACAGAGGCCTTGTTCCTCCGCCAGCTCAGAGGATCTGCTCCTCCGAATAGGATCGGACCTCCATTATGGCATCTGCTGAGGGATTCCTTTGTCCTGCATCCCCAGTTGTTCTCTTGTCAAACAGCAGACGTTTGTGGCACTACTGCTGGTGCTTCTGCTCCATCTGTTCCCTCTTCTTCCTGTTGACCTGGTGCCTGAGCCAGATGACTGCTGAGGTTGTCCCTCCCTGCTGCTGAGGTTATTCTGTGAAGAGCCTCATCAAATGCTTTGGCATCACTGAAGGCTAACTTCTTACACCTGGGTTCAAGTGCAGCAGTGTCTGATAGCACGTGATTATATTCCATTCTGTGGAACTTTCTGTCCATTGATGCACATAGGGTGTCCGTCGACTCTGTCACCTGTCTTGTGGTTACATTTGCTTCTCTCTGGCAGCTGGCTGTGATTCGCTGCAGACCCTTACACAGGAGTATCATTTGAGACTGTCACATAGCTGAAAAGAAAGAACAGTAACTTATTACTTCAGGTTAATGTTTTGTCTACTGATACTACATTCTGATCTACTGCTCATATACATATATAATACTGGATTAAATAATGATGTAGTAATAACTGCTTTCTCTACCTCTCTCCACTGAGACCTGCTCAAAGGGTTCGAGGACTCTGCACACCTCCTCCACCACCTCCCATTCCTCTTGGGTCAGAGCATCAACAGGTGCATTGACAATGGCCAGGATAGAGATGATGGCATCCTTTGACTCAAGAAACCGCTTCAACATATAAAATGTTGAATTCTACCTTTTAGTGCAGTCTTGTTTAGGCCTCAGCTCAGGCATCCCCATCTGGCGTTGTGTAGACTTTAGTTTTTCAGCACCTACTGTGATCCTGTGGAAATATTCCACAGCTGCTTTCACTTTGTCCACAGTGGGCTTCATCACCTTCAGAGCATCTCTTACAATCAGGTTGATTGTGTGGGCAAGACATGGACGATGGGTCCATTTGAAATTTCTCATGGCTTTGGTTATGTTAGCTGGATTGTCACTAACACAACAGACCACTTTTCCATCTACTTGCCATTCTCTGGCCACTCAACAGCTCCTCTGCCAAGTTCTGAGGTGTGTCTGTCGCTGAACTCAAAGCAGTCCAGGAGACAGCTAGACATCGAAAAATCTTCAATGAAGTGACATGTAACCGGCATGGGTTTGAACCTGGGTCCTCTGTCTCACCAACACAAGTGACTTCCCGCGAGACAACATGCAAAACATTTGAGCTATACAAAATGTATCAACTGGATAACTCCCTCAGCAACAATCCAAGCTTCCTGTGGAGTGAGGTATGGCACGTTCCTAACTCTGTTACACTGTGCTGACATGCTTTCCTTTGCACTGCAGGCGGCATGGAAGTCACAAGGTCAACATGGAGTGGTAAGACAGCAATGCCATATTCTGCTTGAGGACTGAATGTTTCACCATGTTCTAACAACCCCCTTTACAGATAAAAGTAACATGGATCAATGTGAATTCATCTGACATTATGGAGGGAGATTCATTGGGAGTTCTGTGTGGAGTTGCCTTTGACTACACTGTTGTCTTTATAGAGGTAGGAAAAAGTTGCTGCAAACCAATGGTTACACATGAGTTCCTCATGTCCTCACAAGAGCTGCTGGGAGAGAGCCCTGCAGGGACACGGACAACCTTGAGGTGTGACTATGAGGCTGCCTGTGTTCAAGGACAAATGTACAGTGGTGGTTTGAGGGGAGGTGCCTATTATGTCTACTATGGTTATATTCATCCTGGTTTATAGGGACCACTATTTTCAATCTTAAGTTGATTAAATTATGCCAATTATGCCTACAGGGGCCCCCTCAAGGGTGCGTGCTTAGCCCCCTCCTGTACTCCCTGCTCACCCACGACTGAGTGGCCATGCACGACTCCAAAACCATTGAGATTGCTGACAACACAACGGTGGTAGGCCTGATTACCGACGAGGATGAGACAGCTTATAGGGAGGAGGTCAGAGACCTGGCAGTGTGGTGCCAGGACAACAACTTCTCCCTCAATGTCAGCAAGACAAAGGAACTGTTCGTAGACTACAGGAAACGGATAAACGAGTATACCCCCATTTACGGGGCTGTAGTAGAGCAGGCAGAGGATTTCAAGTTCCTCGTCCACATCACTAAGGATCCATCATGGCCCACTCACACCAACACAGTCGTGAAGAGGGCACAACAATACCTCTTTCCCAACAGGAGGCCGAAAAGATTTGGCAATGGCCCTCAGATCCTCAAAAGGTTCTACAGCTGCACCATTGAGAGCATCTTGACTGGCTGCATCACTGTTTGGTATGGAAACTGCTTGGCAGTTTCCATACCAAACGGTGATGTAGTTTCAAACCAAACGGTGATGCAGTTTCCCTCGGCTCACCTGCATCTACTGCTGCAAGTCCTTCAACCAGAAGGGCAGCCTGGACCGCCACATGCGGCTGCACATGGGCATCACACCTTCGGTTTGTCGCATCTGCAGCGAGAAGTAAACCCGGAGATGTACTGTTTAAGTTCAGGCTGAGAATTGTCTGCACCTGCTGATAGTCACGCAGCCTCAAGGCGGAGATAGTAGAGTGAGAAACCACAGTCTAGACATGTTTTTATAATTTTTGATCATTTGTGTCCAATTCAATGCAATAATGCTACGGTATGATCGACGGTAGGTTGTTCACACCACTAGTATAAAGAGCGTTGTCTCCTGTTTCATCACACAGATCTTTACTATAGACTACTGAGGTATTCTGTATGTGAATCTCTGTCTAATTGCATTTTATTTCTAAAGAGTTTTATACCAAGGTTCCTGTGTCTGTGTCAACTATCAGGAAGACTGATTGTTAAAGGAAACTTACATCACCCCATGCAAAGGACCACTCAACATTTGGCGAGCTTGCCAGGAGAGAGTGACTACTGCGTCTGGATGATCTTGTACCCAATGTGCAGCGCATCAAATTATAAGGTAAGCAGACGCCTGTTAAACCAGAAGTCTGAAATTAGAAAAAGCACTGTGTGGTTGATGACTCTTTCCAGTATGTAAGCGGCACCTCACTCATGGGGTTGATAATTACAGGAACAGTTGATACCTAAATGTATGTACAAACCCGTAATAGAATGTATATGTGATAAATGACACAGAATCCCAGGTGTAATAGTTAGAAATTCCTGAGGGTCTAATGGAACCTTGTGTCAGGAACTTGGTTATAGATTCGGATGAACCAAGTCAGTACTGAGTGACAAGTGATTGAAAGTGTTATATGCACATGGTGTTCTTACCTGAGGGAAGACACTGGTTTTATATGTATGGTGTTCTTACCTGAGGGAAGACACTGGTTTTATATGTATGGTGTTCTTACCTGAGGGAAGACACTGGTTTTATATGTATGGTGTTCTTACCTGAGGGAAGACACTGGTTTTATATGTATGGTGTTCTTACCTGAGGGAAGACACTGGTTTTATATGTATGGTGTTCTTACCTGAGGGAAGACACTGGTTTTATATGTATGGTGTTCTTACCTGAGGGAAGACACTGGTTTTATATGTATGGTGTTCTTACCTGAGGGAAGACACTGGTTTTATATGTATGGTGTTCTTACCTGAGGGAAGACACTGGTTTTATATGTATGGTGTTCTTACCTGAGGGAAGACACTGGTTTTATATGTATGGTGTTCTTACCTGAGGGAAGACACTGGTTTTATATGTATGGTGTTCTTACCTGAGGGAAGACACTGGTTTTATATGTATGGTGTTCTTACCTGAGGGAAGACACTGGTTTTATATGTATGGTGTTCTTACCTGAGGGAAGACACTGGTTTTATATGTATGGTGTTCTTACCTGAGGGAAGACACTGGTTTTATATGTATGGTGTTCTTACCTGAGGGAAGACACTGGTTTTATATGTATGGTGTTCTTACCTGAGGGAAGACACTGGTTTTATATGTATGGTGTTCTCCTGAGGGAAGACACTGGTTTTATATGTATGGTTTTACCCTGAGGGAAGACACTGGTTTTATATGTATGGTGTTCTTACCTGAGGGAAGACACTGGTTTTATATGTATGGTGTTCTTACCTGAGGGAAGACACTGGTTTTATGTATGGTGTTCTTACCTGAGGGAAGACACTGGTTTTATGTATGGTGTTCTTACCTGAGGGAAGACACTGGTTTTATGTATGGTGTTCTTACCTGAGGGAAGACACTGGTTTTATGTATGGTGTTCTTACCTGAGGGAAGACACAGGTTTTATGTAATGTATTTCCTGTTTCTTCCTGAGGGAAGACACTGGTTTTTTATGTATGGTGTTCTTAAACCTGAGGGAAGACACTGGTTTTATATGTAATGGTGTTCTTTGAGAACCTGAGGGAAGACACTGGTTTTATATGTATGGTGTTCTTACCTGAGGGAAGACACTGGTTTTATGTATGGTGTTCTTACCTGAGGGAAGAAACTGGATTTATGTATGGTGTTCTTACCTGAGGCAAGACACTGGTTTTATGTATTGTGTTCTTACCTGAGGGAAGATACTGGTGTTATGTATGGTGTTCTTACCTGAGGGAAGACACTGGTTTTATATGTATGGTGTTCTTACCTGAGGGAAGACACTGGTTTTATATGTATGGTGTTCTTACCTGAGGGAAGACACTGGTTTTATGTATGGTGTTCTTACCTGAGGGAAGACACTGGTTTTATATGTATGGTGTTCTTACCTGAGGGAAGACACTGGTTTTATATGTATGGTGTTCTTACCTGAGGGAAGACACTGGTTTTATATGTATGGTGTTTTATGTATGGTGTTCTTACCTGAGGGAAGACACTGGTTTTATGTATGGTGTTCTTACCTGAGGGAAGACACTGGTTTTATGTATGGTGTTCTTACCTGAGGGAAGACACTGGTTTTATGTATGGTGTTCTTACCTGAGGGAAGACACTGGTTTTATGTATGGTGTTCTTACCTGAGGGAAGACACTGGTTTTATGTATGGTGTTCTTACCTGAGGGAAGACACTGGTTTTATGTATGGTGTTCTTACCTGAGGGAAGACACTGGTTTTATATGTATGGTGTTCTTACCTGAGGGAAGACACTGGTTTTATATGTATGGTGTTCTTACCTGAGGGAAGACACTGGTTTTATGTATGGTGTTCTTACCTGAGGGAAGACACTGGTTTTATGTATGGTGTTCTTACCTGAGGGAAGACACTGGTTTTATGTATGGTGTTCTTACCTGAGGGAAGACACTGGTTTTATGTATGGTGTTCTTACCTGAGGGAAGACACTGGTTTTATGTATGGTGTTCTTACCTGAGGGAAGACACTGGTTTTATGTATGGTGTTCTTACCTGAGGGAAGCTATTGGTTTTGTTTTGATATATGTATAATTGGTGTGATTATAGATTTGGTGTGGAACAATTGTTGTATGAGTTGAGTGTATTTGATAACAGTGAATGGACATATGCTAGTCAATATCAAGAATTTCTATGTACTGAAAAGAAATCTAGACTGGTAAAGACAACAAATCTTTAAGACTAGTACAAGAAGGGATAAATTAGAGAATTGCATATTGGGAAAGACATGTTGTGAGTTTACTCTTCCACAAGAGAGGAGAGAGGGAGACCCCTGTACTGAAGTTAAAATACAATTGAAGCCAATTGTGGTTATTTACCACACATACGTGGAACCATTTACAGTCGTGTGGTTAGTGAATAAATGTAGTGAAACTAAAGAAGAAGAGGGGTTAGAGGAAATAGAACTGCGTTCGGTATATCATCCTATCTTAGGTTCTACTACCCGTATACGGGGATAGAACTGGGTTTTTCTACAGTACCATACAGATAAGTCACTCAGTCCACATTACATAGAACCTGATTAAAACAAAATCACGGGGCACCATGACAGATTCAACCAAAGGCAGTGCAGAGACAGTGGATCCCACACCAATGAAGGGTGAGCCTGACCTCTGACACTGGCCTGACTGATGCTGACTTGGAGCTTTTCGTTGACGGTTCTGCCTATATGGATCAAACTACAGGGAAGAAACTTGCAGGGTTTGGTATTGTGACAGTTGATAGAACCACTCACATACAACAACCATTACCAGATACTTTCTCAGCTCAACAGGCTGAACTTTTGACACTAACCACTGCCTGTAAAATGGGAGAAGGGAAAAGGTGTCATGCCTTGGTCATTGTATTTTGTGTTTTTGGTATATGTTTGGGTAGGCCAGGGTGTGACATGGGTTTATATGTTGTGTTTCGTATTGGGGTTTGTATTATTTGGGATCGCGGCTGATTAGGGGTGTGGTATAGGCTTGGCTGCCTGAGGCGATTCTCAATTAGTCAGGTGCTTATCGTTGTCTCTGATTGGGAACCGTATTTAAGCAGCCTGAGTTTCGCTTTGTATTTCGTGGGTGTTTGTTCCTGTCTCTGTGTTGTAGTCACCAGATAGGCTGTAATTAGTTTCACGGTCTGTTGTTTTTGTATTTAGTTTCAGTTATTTCATGTACCGCGTTCTTTCATTAAAGTCATGAGTAACCTACACGCTGCATTTCGGTCCGACTCTCTTCTTACAACAGACGAACGCCATTACAAAAGGGTTACAATTTTCTCTGATTCTGCTTATGCAATAGGTCCCTCCTGGTGTGGTGTCTGGAGGAGCAGGGGTTTCCACAATGCTAGTGGAAGTTCTATTCGGAATATAACTATGGTTTTAGATCTCTTGGAGGCTATAATGCTGCCCTCTGCTTTGGCTATTGTGAAGGTTGCTGCTCACACTGGGGGGGAAATGTTGTGCGTATGGGTAACGCCATGGCAGATGAGGCTGATAAATTGGCTGCCTCCAAGTGTCATAGCCACTCCATGTTCTTCTCTGCTACTGTTGGGAAAGACACTGATGATTTGGCATCTTAACAGGCTTTGGATGCTGGTTCTCATTTGGTATGGCAACAGCGGGGTCATTTCCCTACGCCAAGAGGACCATTTGTCCATCTTGCCATGGATTTTATAGAACTTGCAGAAAGAAAAGGTGGGTGGAGGCCTTTCCCACAACACACTGTGAAGCTAAGACAGTAGCAAAGCTACCAGTGAGGGAGATTATACCTAGATTTGGTGTTCCTGGGGTTTATCTGCAGACAATGGTACCCACTTCACTTGTGATGTAGTGAAGCTGGTAGCCATAATGATGGGAGTGGACCAGAAATTTGTGTCCATCTACCACCCCCAGAGTAATGGGATTACCGAGAGAGCTAACCAATCCATTAAACAAGGGTTAGCTAAGGCATGCCACTCCACCAAGAAATCTTGGTTGGATTGTTTACCAATGGTGTTAATGAAAATGTGCAGCTATGTTAGTAAAGACCTGAGGTGTACACCAAATTCCATTTTGACAGGATATCCATGAATGTTTCCGCACACAGACCCATGACTGACAGACATATAGACCTCACTCTAGCTGAAGGAGTACATGAAAGAGCTAAGTACTATTGTCAGATCTCTCCACTCTCACACTAGGAAAGCTCAGGAGGAGGTACCAGGTGAGGACCCCGACTATCTGCCTGTGGAGGTTGGAGACGGGGTCAAAATCCGGGTCCACAAGAGAAAATGGAACCAACCAAGATGGATGGGGCCATTCAAGGTAACCATGGCAACACCAACCGCAGTCAGAGTTCAGGAAAGGTCTGACTGGCCCACCTGCCAGAAGGTGTTCACCCCACAGGAGATGATGGAGCCAGACACAGCCTAAAATAAGAGGCAGAAGCAGATGTGAGACGAGACCAATGACTTGAAAAAGATGAAGGGCAAGACCAAAGCCATGAAGAACCAACTGTTTTACATGATCAGCAAGTTTATGTTGAAAACCCTTGGGGGTATAAGAGAGGGAAGACAACAACATTTGGTGCTTGACTGTGTTGGCTCTATCCACACTACTTGTTTGTGTGGGTGATGCCGTACCTGTCAACACGTGGGTAAAGTTTGTTCGAGACTTAGGTAGAAAAGTGTCCCCAAACGGGACTGTGGTGTTAATGTTGTCTAAACCCAAATCCATGAGAGAGTTGTTTGGTTCAATGAGTAGACCAATGGCAGAGACAGATCAGACCTGTGGAATGTTGTATTTTATGAGGAGGGCAAAATAAAAGCAGAGCCAGCGTAATGGTTCACTGGGAAATTTGGAAATGTTATGTTCCAGATATGAATTGGTATCTTATCATTTGTAGTTCCTGTGTTGTCTTGGTAAATGGGCAGTGAAGAAGACCATGCCTGGTTTAACAGTATTGGCTTTACCTGCCTCATATGATGAACACTATGAATCCACTGGTGTTGACCCCAACTATGACCCTCTCGCTTGCCCAACTGACCCAGAGGATTATTACTATACTACCTATATGTGAATGGTTCCAGATGTCTAATGTCGATTTCTGTACATGGTTATATGAGACTAGGTAGTCTCAAAGGGGGGAATTTTGGGGGTTACCTTGGGGGTCAGGTGTGGGGCTACACCAATGCCATGATTACTGCATATATGTGATAACCTTTGTATGCTTGCAATGCGCAATGATGGAAAATTGAGATGTAATTGTCTGCACCTGCTGATAGTCACGCAGCCTCAAGGCGGAGATAGTAGAGTGAGAAACCACAGTCTAGACATGTTTTTCTCATTTGACATACTTTGTATCTAATCTCTGTCTGCAATTGCATTTTATTACTAAAGAGTTTTATACCAAGGTTCCTGTGTCTGTGTCGTCTATCTGGAAGACTGATTGTTAAGGGAAACGTACATCACCCCATGCAAAGGACCACTCAACAGTTCCATATACTGCGCAGTACTTTAATGCCACTACTGCAGACAGCCAATGCCTCTCAGTCTGGGACAGGAAAGGCAAATGATTGCTGAGGCCATCAACAGCAGCAGTATTTCCAATCAGATTTGTACATACCTTAACTGTTGGGTTGTTTGTCAAGTAAAGTGGCATAAAAAGTTATACTGTGGAAAATTATATTTAGTATACCAATTAAAAAGACAAACAAACAAAGGACATGTTGGATTTTTTGTTTGATCTGTGGAGTAGTTTGAAAGTGTGTACTTAATGAAGGTGGTGGAGAGTTTCAGTCTTCTATGCTGACTCCTGAAGTCCAGAAAGCACATCAGACTGAACAGGCAATCGAGGGCAACATTAATATAAAAGACATGAATGGGGAAGCAGATGGTGAGGGGAAAGAAAGAGCAGTGTTTTAAATTACATTTACACCCAAGAAACCAATTTTTCTGCCCGTAGTTGCATGATTATGAACTATAAACTAAATGCCATAAATTCTTCCTTAGAGGATTATTTGTCTGCCCCCCCCCCCCCATTTTTATTATATCAGAAAGTCAAGTTATGAAAGTGATCTTTTCAACATCCTCAACTTTCAATCAATCAACTTACAAACTAACAAGCAAGAAGAGATAGTCTACTGCACTTTTTTTCTCATTTCTGCTACTATAAGTAAATAAATACATCAAGAACTACAAGCACCATAAACATCTGTTTGACTTCAAAGTAATGCATTCTGGGAACAAATGTTATTTTATCGAGTGTCTTCTCTGTTCTCTGAGGGCTTGTCAATGAGAAGAGAACACCAATTCCCATCATGCAAATTCACTTTTTCCCTCGAAATTGTCCCGTCTGCCGTATCACGAAATGGGAAAATGAGAGCTGCGAAAGGAGTAACCAGGCAGATGAAATTGAACATAAGTTAACGTGCACATAGACACATTAAATATGGAACAGTACCGCAGTTGTATTACGACGGTTCGTTATGACATAGAAGTTTTACGGTGTTCTGTCTTTCTTCGTTTTTGTTGTTAGCTACATGGACGTTGAACTAGCTGGCTAACGTTAGCCACCTCCCTGTCGCGAGCAACGCCGGGGTGGATATCTTCGTTTAGGCTTCAGCTCATCACCGTACTGCAGTATGTTACAGTGGCTAAAAAGAGGGCCAGGACTCGGTTATAGCATTTGAGCGTTACCGCTGTGCAAAAACAGCGTCAGTTCAAACCATTGGTCAAAAATGCACAACCCTTTGCAAGCTATAATTAATTCCATATTCTATGCAAGTTAGCCAGCCAGCTTAGTCAGTAGTTAATATGATGGTGCAGTACAGAAATTAATTGCAAGTAACGTTTCAGTGCCCGTGGTACAGTGCTGCCGTTGTATTCCCGAAAAGGTAAGAAAAGTTGTCCTCTTTTGCTAAGTAAGCAAAGTTTCTTGGTTAGGTTATCAAACAGTTAATCTCCAAGATATCTGTCCACTAGTTTCCAACTTGGGGATCATACAAGGCAGCATGGAGCGAGGAGACACCATGGAGCGAGGAGACACCATGGAGCGAGCTGGCAGCATCCAACTGGACATCCCTGACTTCAGCAACTCTGTGCTGTCCCACCTGAACCAGCTGCGTATGCAGGGGCGGCTGTGCGACATTGTGGTGAACGTGCAGGGCCAGAGCTTCCGTGCTCACAAGGTGGTGCTGGCTGCCAGTTCCCCTTACTTTCGAGACCACATGTCACTGAGCCAGATGAGCACCGTATCCCTGTCAGTCATCCGCAATCCCTCTGTGTTCGAGCAGCTCCTCTCCTTCTGCTACACCGGGAGGCTGTGCATGCAGCTGGCAGACATCATCAGCTACCTGACAGCTGCCAGCTTCCTGCAGATGCAACACATCATCGACCGCTGCACCCAGATCCTGGAGGGCATCCATCTGAAGATCAGCCTGGCGGATGTGGAGGAGGAACTGGGGGCTGGAGTGAGGCACAGGGGGGCTGGGAGCTTGGAGGCCAGAAGAGGAGGAGGGGGGTTAGGAACATCAGGGGGCTCGCGCTCCCTTAGCCCGCGCCACAGCAGCCCCAGGGTTCTGGGCCTTCGAGGAAGCAGTGCTGGAGGGGCCTTGGATATCCGGGAGGTGGGAAGCCCAGCGGGGGAGTCCATGAGCCCCCAGATGGTGGAGCACAGCGGGCTGGGCCCAGAGGGGCTGGCTAGGGGGGTGGTAGTGGGCAGCAGGCTGGGGAAGGAGCCCATACTGCGCATCAATCGGGCTGGCCAGTGGTATGTGGAGGCCGAGTCAGAGAGAGGGAGTGGTGGTGAAGAGGGGGAGTCAGTGCGGGTGGTGGACGGGTTGAGGATAAAGACTGAGAGGTTGGAGGAGTGGATGGGGGCCGATACCCAGGAGGAAGGGAGTGGGGCGGAGGAGGGAGCAGCCATGATGATCGACACGTCCGGGCGCAGCTCATTGGTGCAGGAGGGTATTGTCACGGGGGCCAAAAGCTCTCAGCCCTCCAGCAGCTTCAGTGAGACAGAGAGGTGGGTACAAGTTCCAGGGAAGCAGGCCCTTCATGGTTTCATCTATGCCTTTTTATATAAAGGGAGAGTGTGCATGCAAGTTTTGAACTGCAGTCAAATTCAGTACGAAGTACCTCAGAAAAGCACTTTGGGTAACATTTAAAGTTGAGTGAAAATTCAATACAAAGTAGCCTACTATATGTATTACTAATGGAAGATGGAGTGCTAAGGTAAATGGCAAGGTGGAGCTACTCACCGAACTGAGGTTTACGGATCCAGTATCTCTATCTTGTTAGGTTTAGTCCTACTGGCAGTGTGGTGGTGATGGCCGAGAGACAGAGAGCCAAAAGTGAGTCACCCAGCAGAGCGGACAACCAGCGCCACACCAGCTCACAGGTATGTGTCACCCTCATCGACTGGTATTCTACCCTGGTGGTCAACACTATGCATTCCCAAAGTCCACCATACATCGCTAGTCCTGTGGTTTGTTTGCCAGGGGGAGGAGCAGGCCGTGTTCGACATGGGTGGTTACGAGGAGTACCTGCGTGAGCAGGTGGGTGACCGCTGGTTCCGCTACAACCCTCGGCTCACCTGCATCTACTGCTGCAAGTCCTTCAACCAGAAGGGCAGCCTGGACCGCCACATGCGGCTGCACATGGGCATCACACCTTTCGTTTGTCGCATCTGCGGCAAGAAGTACACCCGCAAGGACCAGCTGGAGTACCACATTCGCAAGCACACAGGAAACAAGCCCTTCCATTGCCACGTCTGCGGCAAAAGCTTCCCCTTCCAGGCCATCCTC
The DNA here is from genome assembly GCF_021184085.1 of Oncorhynchus gorbuscha. NCBI lineage: Eukaryota > Metazoa > Chordata > Actinopteri > Salmoniformes > Salmonidae > Oncorhynchus > Oncorhynchus gorbuscha. The sequence goes on from NC_060187.1 coordinate 44,959,127, forward strand.
AACCAGCACTTCCGCAAGAACCACCCGGGCTGCGCCCCTCAAGAGGTGGCCCACAGTGCCTCCCCAGAGACCACCACCGTCTCCTCACGGGGGGGCCAGAACGAGGAGGAGTCGCCCAGCCAGGAGGAGCCAGAGGGGGGTAGCAATGGAGGAGGGGCCTCTTTTGGAGAGGGTGCCCAGGCCTCGGTCTCCACCACTGGGCCTGATTGACTCAGTGGACCATGGAGAGAGATGGTTGGGGTATGGGAGAACAGGGTATTTGTTTTTTTTGGGGGGGGCAGGCAGGCAATTAAGCTGTCATTTTGTGCTCTCCTGCCAGGCGAAGGAAAAAATATATATCTTGAAGTAGCTTCAAAGGAAAGGATGAAAAGGGAGTAGGTGATTTCAGAGAGTTTCAAGTCCATCCAGGGTGTTATTTTTATAAGCATTTTTCAAACCCCTTCAACTAAACAGCAGGGACGGGAGTTCCAGAATGATGCAAAAGAGTAGTTTGATAGGGCACTTTGTATTATATAGTTATTTATAAGTGATATGTCCGCTTTAGACCACATCTACCTTCATAACACAAACTGAACAGATAAATCGAACACATGAAGAAATGCCACACACTAATAACTTCATACAACACTGAATGCCCATAGTTTTTATTTGACTGTCTATTTTCCCATGTTACAGTTTTATACTTTTGTATTACCGGTTTACAGGTTCAGAATGCAGAAAAATAACAGGCTGAACTGGTCACAGTTTGGTCATATTGTATTAATATTGCCAAAACACTGTGCCAGTATAATAACTACATATATACATACTCTCCATTTTTTTCCTTTTGCCTTGAGACAATCTTGAGCAGTTGGGGGTCAATGATAGATAATCAGACTCTTCATATATGCTCATTTTAAGTGCCAGAATGGCTTTAAAAAATGCAATTGCACATGAATAGTAGACATGGCCCAGTGAACATAAAAACTGTTAATTTGGTAGTAATAAGTGCAATGATGAAAATAACACAACCTTCTTGACAGATGTCAAGAAGACCGAAGGGTCAACATGGCTAAATGCTTTCGAAAGTGTAACATTATTTAATCAGTACAACAATTTTACAGGTGTATTGTGAAAGAGGACTCTTGATCCATCTGTAATTTGCCAGTTAAAACCTCATATCTCTACATTCTTCAACTAGCTGCTGAATGCGTACTTATATACAGGAATGCAAAACACAGGAAACTCAATGGTCTTCAACCTCAGATAAGCTACAATAAAACTCAGTTACCTCTCACACATCACTACGCAATACAGGTCTGCTCAAAGCAGATTGGTCGATACACTCAGCAGAATTTACCGTATGTAATTGTTTTCTCATTTATCTATGTTGTGGTTAACGTTAACTATTTTTTTAATGATTTTTTTTTTTAAGTGACAAGATTTTTTAATCCCGCATAGATCTCATGTCTTTCGGAACATTTTTGTATCTAGCTCTGACAATGTATCTGGAGGACGTAGAGACGAGACGAGATTGTAATGGGGGACACTCGTATCCCTATCGGGGGAGTCCTAAGGAGGAGCAGGATGGGAGACTAATAAGACCTTGCGGCTGTACTGTAGTACCACCCGAGAGAAAGCAGGAGGTCACTGACTGCCACGGATGGCCTGTCACCAGAGGATAGACACGCAGCCTGCGTGCTTGCTACAGTAGAATGTGCTCCTTTGGCAATCCGTAAGAGGCATCCTGGCAACCAATGGAATTGAGAGGATAAGCCAAGGAACTTATCCCCCCCCCCCTCACATGGAGGCCAACATTACTATGCCAAGCACTTAAAGGAGGGGTTTGAAAGGATAGCATTTAAAAATTATGTAAAAGGTATATATCGCATATGCATATTTAAACACATTTGTTGCTATATAAGAGTAAAGAGAACCTAAACTTGCTAAGATTTTGAATGCAGATATAATGGTAGCATAGTGGATTGGCTGTTCTCTCTCCCCCCCTCCCCCTTTTGGTTTTACAGAGCTGTGAATCATTTGTGTTTGTGACAGGAGTTTTTATGAATGGGTGTATGCAAGTGAAAAACAGCTACTGATTTGTCCACTGGTTATTTCTTATCCGGATTGAGAATGCATTACACATCACCACAGTACACCTCAGTCTAGATTCGTCAGACAAAAACAGGTCAACATTTGTTACAACAAATATCAGGTATTTTTGTTTACTGTTTTTAAGTTTACTCTCTTTGTAAGTTACGTTTAATATTATGGAGTTTAAAAACATGCTTGGGCTAACTGCAGTGATATCTTACAGCAAGCTTTATTTAGCAAGTGTGCAAAGCTTAAATATACATGTTTTAATAAAATGAATAAAATATTTTATTGTGTAAATGAAAATGCCATTATGGGAGTAGCAATGCAGCTATTATCTTACGTCGAAACTAGGGATGCACAAATGTGGAACTGAAACCGGTTGCTTTGGGCCCAAGCCGTTAGTGTTTTTAGGAACTCTTTTGGGGTCTCAACTTACAGTTTTGCAATTTAGTTGAGCATCAGCAGTTTTTTTCTCTTATGTCAGTCGATTATTGAGCGTGCACGAAGGGCACATGCCCAGGGGCCTCCCATTGATTTTGCCAGTCACTCTCCCTCAGATATCATATTAACGTGGCGTAAGTCATGGCAAAATCTGTAGAATTGCAGTCTTCTCTCTGCACCATGGCAAAATGTGTAGAATTGTAGCAAACTTGCTTTAAAACTGCAATATTTTCTCTGCGCCCAATGGCAAAAACAAAAATGTATTGCAAGGAAATTCACTCAAAACATATATTTTTTTCTCTACGCCATCAAGAGGGGTCCACTAAAATATTTTTCTCCTGTGAGTTGGGGGGGGCCTCCCAGCAAAAATGTTGCTTTAGGCCCCCAAAAGGCTAGGGGGAAATCTTGGTCAGTAACCAATATCCTTTTGTCCATGATGACTGATATAATTTCTGTATCAGCCATCATGGGAAAAATGGTATTACAGAAATTGTGTCAACAACTAGCTATTTATCAAAAGGCCTTTTTCATAATTGATAAAATACCATTTTTTTGTAAAAGGTCTAATATAGTTTCACCTAGAGAACACCAATCCCCGGGTGTTGGGAGTTGTACAAGGTGAACAGTGCACCGTGTCATTTTATTTTAGCTCAGATTTAACACCATATAATATTGGTACAGAATATTGTTTTTTTCAGCCATATTTGTCCTACACTGATGTGAATTCAAATATGTTTCAATTAGGGATGCATGATATAAGTATTTTAATACTCAATATTATGCTTGCAGCATGAAGATTCTTAACAATGAGATGGCTTCAGCTAACATTTAAAAATAAATGTGTCGCGCTCACAGATCATGCCTCTAAGCCAGTGGTCACCAACCTTGGTCCTGGAGAGCTATAAGGTGTGCCGACTTCGAATTAAAACATTCCCGTGCGTACATAGCATTCCAAAGTAGAACTAAAGCGGAATCATTTGAATTGACACTTGATTTTCAGATACATTAGATTTCAATCATTTTAGAGATTACATTACATTTACAAACCTTGATGCCGGAAAACCTGGAATCCAGATAGGAAAATGTTCCTGCATTGTGTTTTAAAAAACGATTTGATTTTTAAACAATTACTATATGAAAAAAGAACAAAACTCAATGTTTGGTTTTACAAGATTTTTTCCCCAGCAGGTACCAGGTTTGCCGGATTTCAATTTAGTTTGAATAGTACTCCCAGGCCTTTTTGGGGATTCGACCAAGATTGATTGTCATGCTGTTTTCTTTGTCTATTGCTCATAATTCAAATGGCTTTTGTTACTTTTCTAATAAGCTTTAACTGTGCTGAGGACATGTGTATTTGCAGTGTAAATATGATTATTGAACCCTTGTATATGTATTGTTACTGCTGAATGTGGATCAATGACAGGAACAAGCCATCTCGTGTAGCCTCTCCAGTTTCAGCAAACAGATCTATGTCGTCTCCACTTACCTCGGTATGTCGTGTGAAGATTCTTACTAAGCTAGTGCGAGGGTGTCAATAATGCATATATAGTTGATTTAAGTACTTCTCTGCAAAGTTCTGTTTTGACCCATCTATCCAACTGTGAAAAACAACATCTAGCTATAAATGTTAAGATGTCAAAATCAGGAATCCAAACATTTCAGTTACTTGAATGAATTGTCAAGCTGAGGCCCTATTTAGCATCAATGCATGCCATCTTTGTCATAGGTTTTCAATGCCAAACTTGGGAAAGTTTCTTTATCAATATATTTGCTCCAAAACATGCCAAATAATGTTATTAGGTGACATTTAATATATTCTACATTTTGTGCTATTATGTCTTGGTCTTGCTGATCCATTGTCTTGATTCATTGATTCATTTTTTTAAATATATTTCTTTTTTTTACAATTGTCTTGTGTGAAATGTCTATACACAAATGCATACATGCAGTAGATCCAATATGATTTTGACTGCAAAATGCTTACTCCAACTAATTATTAGGCTATGTAATTAATTGGCAAAAATATTTAATACTTAAGGCAAAATATTATTTGACGTAAAAAAGATATTCATAAACAAAGAATATCTCAAAGGAAATGGAATATATTAAATGACAATATTTTACATTTTCACTGTCAAGAAATGTACAAAACCAGCTGTGGTCTTGCAAGATCTTGCAGGTTATATGTGAAGTTCCCTTTTTATTTTATTTTTTGCATGGTCCTGTTCCTGAAAAAGAAAAATGTCTTGATTATACTGTAAAGGGTAATGCATTGGGTTGGTGGTATGAAGGGGGTTTGGTTTATCGCTTGGGGTCATTTGCAAGGCCAAAGGTTGATTTGTTAATTGCTTTTGATAATGTGAAAAAGGGTTACTTCACAATAACCACTATATCATTTTCATTATTAAAGTACATTCTCTTCAAAGGAAATAAAGCACTTTAAGTGTTACTGTGATTGGCTGGTTTTATTTTTAGTAAGGTCAGATTTAGCAGTTTGTGTACATGTGACAGGATGAGTACATGTGTGAATGGATGTGTACCTGTATGTAGAGGTCGACCGATTATGATTTTTCAACGCCGATACCGATTATTGGAGGACAAAAAAGGCCGATACTGATTAATCGGACAATTTTTTAAATGTATTTGTAATAATGACAATTACAACAATACTGAATGAACACTTATTTTAACTTAAAATAATACATCAATAAAATCAATTTAGCGTCAAATAAATAATGAAACATGTTCAATTTGGTTTATATAATGCAAAAACAAAGTGTTGGAGAAGAAAGTAAAAGTGCAATATGTAAGAAAGCTAAGGTTTAAGTTCCTTGCTCAGAACATGAGAACATATGAAAGCTGGTTGTTCCTTTTAACATGAGTCTTCAATATTCCCAGGTAAGAAGTTTAAGGTTGTAGTTATTATAGGACAATTTATCTCTATACCATTTGTATTTCATGTACCTTTGACTATTGGATGTTCTTATAGGCACTTTAGTATTGCCAGTGTAACAGTATAGCTTCCTTCCCTCTCCTCGCTCCTACCTGGGCTCGAACCAGGAACACATCGACAACAGCCACCCTCGAAGCAGCGTTACCCATGCAGAGCAAGGGGAACAACTACTCCAAGTCTCAGAGCGAGTGACGTTTGAAACGCTATTAGCGCGCACCCCGCTAACTTGCTAGCCATTTCACATCACATCGTTACACCAGCCTAATCTCGGGAGTTGATAGGCTTGAATTCATAAACAGCAGAGCTGCTGGCAAAATGCACTAAAGTGCTGTTTGAATGAATGCTTATGAGCCTGGTGCCTACCATCGCTCAGTCAGACTGCTCTATCAAATCATAGACTTAGTTATAACATAGTAACACACAGAAATACAAGTCTTAGTTCATTAATATGGTCGAATCTGGAAACTATCTCGAAAACAATTTTTTTTTCTTCCAGTGAAATACGGAACCGTTCCGTATTTCATCTAACGGGTGGCATCCATCTGTCTAAATATTCCTGTTACATTGCACAACCTTCAATGTTATGTCATAATTACATAAGATTCTGGCAAATTAGTTCGCAATGAGCCAGGCGGCCTAAACTGTTGCATATACCCTGACTCTACGTGCAATGAACGCAAATGAAGTGACACAATTTCACCTGGTTAATATTGCCTGCTAACCTGGATTTCTTTTAGCTAAATATATACTTCTGTGTATTGATTTTAAGAAAGGCATTGGTGTTTATGGTTAGGTACACGTTGGAGCAACGACAGTCCTTTTTCGCGAATGCGCACTGCATCGATTATATGCAACGCAGGACACGCTAGATAAACTAGTAATATCATTAACCATGTATAGTTATAACTAGTGATTATGATTGATTAAGTTTAATGCTAGCTAGCAACTTACCTTGGCTTCTTACTGCATTCGCGTAACAGGCGGGCTTTAACCGTAAGGTTGCAAGATTGAATCCATGTGCAGACAAGGTAAAAATCTGTCGTTCTGTCCCTGAACAAGGCAGTTAACCCACCGTTCCTAAGCCATCATTGAAAATAAGAATGTGTTCTTAACTGACTTGCCTAGTTAAATAAAGAAATTTGCGTCCAAAATGACCGATTTCCGATTGTTATGAAAACTTGAAATCGGCCCTAATTAATCGGCCATTCCGATTAATCGGTCGACCTCTACCTGTATGTATACCTTTTGAGTGTTTGTTTAAAAGTGTAATTTTAAGGACAGTCCTTTCACCAATCTACAGATACTTATTCAATTACTCATTTGACAGATTTACATAAAAAAGTACTCACTTTAAAAAAAGTGGTCCACTGTCCATCCGATTTGGTTTATTTTACATTGATACAGAGATCAGAAATTGGCTGTTACATGACATGAATGACAAATCCGAGGTTGGTGTGTGTGATCAGGGGTCACAGGGGTCAGCCACCCGGCCGGTGAACACCATGGTGTTGATGGTGGACTCTCGGATGAGCAGGAGGAAGGGCCGGTTGGCCATAAACACCTCCTGGTTTAAGTTGATGGAGCGGCCGATGGCCACCACAGCTGTGGCAGCAACCACCTCACTGCCTTCCTCATTCACCTGCAACATTTGTTTATTTGTTAAAAATAGTTTTGAAAGTTTATGATCATTGATTTAATGAAGTTAAACAACTATATTTTATGCTTGTTAATTGTTCAATTAGGCATAGTGCCCCACCTGATGCACATTTGATCTGTTAGCAAATCGTTTTTTCCCCAGCTACTTTAAGTAATGATCCTAATGGATTTCATATGATTCTTATGGATCCTGTACATACCTCTATGAATGCTTTATGGAATGCATCTGAAATGTACAGATTATTTGCCTCGTCTTCCAGGATGCCTGAGAGGCTGGCGTCCCTGGGGCTGAAGAGGTCCTCGAGCCCCATGGCCTGAAGTTGCTCCTTCAGACTGAAGCTGTCTTCGATGCGGAAGCGTGGCAGATGCACTGACACCGCGGTCTCCCTCATGTTATCCAGCCAGCCAGTCAGCTTCTTCAAGTCCAGGTTCTCCTCCACCTTACAACAACAGCAGATGTTCAGTGTGATTGGTGGTATGGAGGATGAGTTGAAATTATCTAAATGTGTCATGAATAGCAAATTACTAAAACATGAATAACCTTGGGAGTACAATATAATTGTCAGTGAACAGTAACTGACGACAGTAGGCACCCGGGACCCACCTCAGACAAGGGTGTTCCTTTCAGTGGTAGGATCAGCACCATGGTGATGCCCTCTCCGCGGTACGGCAGCTCCAGCAGCTGCACCTTATCTTCAGTGAACCTGCCGTAGCGAAACTTGGTCTCCTGGTACATCATGGACACTGGGCATGTCTTGGACTTACTCACGTAGAAGTCGGCCTTGAAGACTTTGTCTTTGTCGAATTGGCTTTTCCACTGACCCTGTGAGACAGCAAAAAATAAGGCGACAGTTGAATGAAAGGCAATGGGTTCCTGGGTGGTGGCCAAAATGAGACTTGTTTTGGCCTGTCCATCCATAGGCAGTGCAGAACACAAAATGTGTGAGAAAAATATACTCAACACACCTTGAAATAGATGGTGTTGACCAGGACCAGCACAGTGTTGGAGTTCAGTGATCCCTCCGGCAAAGTGTTCTGAATCCTTTTTTCCGTCTTGTTTGAGATCCAATCGTTGATGGTCACCCGGGACAGCTCTGGCTTCTCCTGAAAGACCCATGTTCACAGAATTGCACTTCTACCATGTCACATGCCTTGAACTACTTTGGTAACTCTGGAATTGAATTACTCAACAAAAATAACATGTAGTAAGTAATAACTCAGTACATCTAATTCAGTTGTTCCCACCTCTGGTCCTTGACTACCCCCAACAGTACACATTTTTATTGTACCCCTGGACACGCACACCTGATTCAACTTGTCAACTAATCATCAGGCCCTCAATGAGTTGAATCAGATTTGTCTGAGGCAACAACAACAATGTGTGTTGTTGGGGGTACTCGAGGACTGGAGTTAGGAACCACTTCTCTAATTGATTACTCAACTCTGGTCCATAATAGTAACAAGTGACTTAATTAACTCTTGTACACACAGTAATTGTTATTAAAGAGTGCATAATAACACATGCAATTTGTGATGTGTGAAAGGGTCAAATTAAGCAGTAGGCTATGAAAAATGCAAGAGGGAATGACCTTGAAATTGAGTGGCATGAGTTTGGCGCCATACACCAGCTCACTGATATTCTGGTAATTCTCACTGAATGCCAGAGACTTTTCCCCGAAAAGACGGTTGGCTGAGATCAGCTCTGTCGTCTTGTCTTTCTTGCGGTACAGACGACAGTTTAGCTTGGCGAAGAAGAAATGCACTTGGTCCGACGTCTTCTCTTTGATCGTGTCAAACTCAAACACCTGAATTGAGATTGAGACAGAGGTCAGACATTGGGAGGCCTGAGCTGTTATTGGTTGTGGCTATAAATAAATAAATAAAAATCATTGAAGAAGAGCAAGACAGACTGAGTCAACACATTAACTGACATCAAACCCACATTTCTAAGTTCCTCCTGCCTAATGTGTATGAAACAAATGCTGAGTGGGTCATGCATGTAATTGTAAATGTATAGTAACAGTCTCAATCTTGATGGTTTTATACACGGAGTGTAGGAACACTTGCTCTTTCCATGACATAGACTGACCAGGTGAAAGCTATGATCCCTTATTGAGGTCACTTGTTAAATCCACTTCAATCAGTGAAGGGAGGAGACAGGTTAAAGACGGATTTTTAAGCCTTGAGACATGGATTGTATGTGTGCCATTCAGAGGCTGAATGGGCAAGGCAAAATATTTAAGTGCCTTTGAACGGGGTATGGCAGTAGGTGCCGGGCACACAGGTTTGAGTGTGTCAAGAACTGCAACACTGCTGGGTTTTTCACACAACAGTTTCCCGTTTGTATTATGAATGGTCGACCACTCAAAGCACATCCAGCCAAAAGGGGGTGCAACAAAACATTAGGAAGGTGTTCTTAATGTTTTGTACACTGTATTTTGGCCTTTTAATGCGGGTTACCAAGACCATTTAAAGAGTGACTGCCCCTAAAAACCAACTTCTCATTTTGAAAGCGGACTATGTGGCAATAATATGAGTCAGACACATTTATTCTAGTGTCCACAAAGCATAAAAAGGAGAATTTTGTCATAAAGTCGGTCTAGTCCAAAACAAGAGTTGCGAGATGATAGGAAAACTCATTGTCATGGAATGAAGGGTACCTTAACAGTTTTCCTTGGGTTGGGTTTATTTCAATCCCGCCCACAGCTGGAAGCACCCAAATAATCATCCATTTGGAGTGCAGCTGCACACGACCCGATCGTAATGCCCATGGTAAATTTGTACACAATATTTCAAAAGGACAATAGCTCCACACCTCAATGACTTACAAACTTCAAATCAACTATATATATTGTCAAAATTCATAATTCATATACAAATATTGAAAGCATTTAATGAGACAACTAAAAGATGTGCAACATGAAAATATTGTCCCATTTACATTGTGTAATTTATTGATTGTCCCTAACTAGCCCCAGAGATAGGTTTGACATCGGATAGCCTATTTTTCCACGGTCGCACACCAGCCGGCTGAAGCTAATTGGCTAGCACTACCTAGCCAACGTCAAGACACTAGACCTGGTTCGACTATTTCAAGTTATCTAAAAGGGTGAGTGACTAACTGTGTAGTGTTTTGGCAGAAGTGAATGTACAAAAGCTTGCCACGTGCGAACACACGAGACACCAACATTTCGCTTCAGACCTCTTACGTTCATAATCTGTTTGAGCGTGTTGTTGCAGGCGCCTAGTTTGGTCATGGCGAAGGCTGTGGATATGCTGATAGGGGACATGAAGATGTTGGCCTCGCTGGGTTTACCCTGGGATAGCTGCTTGAACAGGGACAAGGCGAAGCGACTGTTCGCCTTGGACAGCTCCCACACCCGGGGATTGGTGTTCTCAGGGACTTTCTCTGGTTTAGCATCCGCTGTCAAGGCTTCATCATCGGGGCTGCGGTAGACACACTTGGGCTCCAGGGGCACGTCTTTGGGCTTGACATGGCAGAAGTCTTTGAACGCCTGGGAGGTTGATAGCAAGGCGAGGAGCAGCCCCAGAATCCACACAAACTCGGACAACCTCATCCTGAGGGAGAGAAAGGGGTCTGGGTCAGGTTATATGAGGTTTATTCAATCCCTTTGGTCATTGGTCACCGGATAATTTAGATTTGGGAAACCAGCTGTCTCTGGCCAACTGATGGCATGTAAGGATCAATGAAGCACCGGGGGAAGGGGAAACTAGCAGACACTGCAGCTCACAAGGACTAGCGTTGGTATAGGCCTCAGTATGGTACTGTATACACATCTATTGTTTTAAGCTACCTTGAAATACTGGTACAAACCAGAGGAGGCTCCTTCAGGGAGGAGAGGGATGTCCTCATTTTTTTTTATAGGATGTCCTACATTAAGCCAAACCATTGGCTTAACTAGAACATATTGAAAATAACTTTCAACCTACCTCCCTTACTTTTTTAAGTCACCAGATGCCACTACAGCACACATTCTAACCAACATAACACCACTCAAAGTAACTTCCAAAGTTCAACTGTCTCTTTGCCTAGTGGGAGGTCGTTGTAATGTAGGGAAACACAAAAAATAACAAAGCACACACCGGGGCTATCTCAATGGGGAAATTCATCATTTTAAAGAGTTTCCACTCAGTTTGCTATCCGAATACGTGATATTTGAATAAAGCTTAGGGTATGTTGTGTTATCACCTTATTAGAAGCACCTTTTTTTCTTTAAATTAGTTAGTCGTTTTATTCAGCACCTGTAAAAAAAAACATTGGATGCAAGTAAAACCTCTACTTTAATGGAATTCATAACTCAAGAGTGGCCATCTAAGTATGTACAGTGGGGTCCAAAATGATTGACACCCTTGATTAATATAAGCAATAAAATAATTTAAATACTTAGCTATATTGTATGCTAACATTTTTGAAATTGTATTATTTTATACTAATACTGTACATGCTAACCTCGTTATTGGTAATCTGTAACTTTCTCACTCATTATTCATGATTCATTCAGGATGATACTTAATCATGGTAGCATCCACATTTTTATAAACATATTCTATTCTTATTTACAATTAAAGTGACTGCAAAATGAAAATACATTATTTACCATTTCATTTGGGCACAAAATAATCAGAAACACAACCAAAATTAACTACAAATGCATCCAACAAGTTTGTAGAGTCACAAGCTTGATGTAGTCATTACGTGCTAGGAATATGGGACCAAATACAAAACCTTTGACTACTTCATATGAACCTTTAGGGGTGTCAATTTTGACCCCTAGCTTTTAGAGAAAGAAAAGTATTACTTGTGACACACAATCTTTCCCGGCGCAATTGTATCAGTATAAAATAATTTGCCAATTATTTTAGGATAGAACATAGCTCAATATTTGAGATGTAATACAGTCATTATTGATCATCTTTATCAAGGGTGTCAATAACTTTGAATCCCACTGGATATGAAAGGGATTAAAATAGCAACTAGGAACCACACAATGCTAAAAGAAAATATGTTTTAAGTGCGAAGACTTACAATAGAACAACCATTTCTGTTGAGAAGCTTTGAATTTACCCGTCTGTTTATTCAGCGAGCCATTGACAAATACCTGTTGCTAAATACGTGCCATCTTTGAACATAGCATCGCCTCTTTCAACCAAACTAAACCCTATGTAACAATATTATGAATTGACAATGCCTTACCTGAGGTCTATTTTCCTTGTAAATGACTGTGTGTGTGGAACCTAAGTATCGGCGGCGAGTTGAGCTCATGAGTTCCTCATAGGGGTCAGTGTCCTGTAGCGCAAGTGGGGGGCTGGAGAAAGGAAGATTTACTCAGCTCAAACTTTGAAGTTTTGACTTTGAAGTATTGATCCGATTCAGTTGAGTTGGTCCCACGTGTTGATTGATCCAATGTTCTAAACACATCTTTAATAGTATTTGTTTATATGAAATAATACAATAATGCATCATGCCAATACACAGAGAATGGTCACAGTGAAGAATAAATAAGTACAGGCTCATTTGTACAATTGTACAGAAATACCACATACATGGTGCAATATTGATAATGAGAAGGATTTTTATTGATTTATTTCACCTTCATTTAACCAGGTAGGCCAGTTGAGAACGAGTTCTCATTTACAACTGCGACCTGGCCAAGAAAAAGCGAAGCAGTGCGACAAAAAACAACAGAGTTACACATGGAATAAACAAAAGTACAGTCAATAACACAATAGAAAAATCTATATACAGCGTGTGCAAATGGAGTAAGGAGGTAAGGCAATAAATAGGCCAATAGTAGCGAAGTAATTACAATCTAGCAAATTAACACCGGGGTGATAGATGTGCAGATGATGATGTGCAAGAAGAAATACTGGTGTGCAAAAAAAGTTAATAAAACAATATGGGGATGAGGTAGGTAGTTGGATGGGCTATTTACAGATGGGCTGTGTACAGCTGCTGCTCAGATAGCTGATGCTTAAAGTTAGTACATCTAAGAGAAAGATGTTGCTCTACATCACATTAACAGCTGTCTGCGTTATTTTTTGATCAGCTTTAATATTGCAGATTGTAGCTTCCATCAATGTAATTGTCTGCATCACTTCCAATCTCCCATTAAATACATTGTAAATACACAGTACCAGTCAAAAGTTTGGACACCTACTCATTCAAGGGTTTTTCTTTATTTTTTACTATTTTCTACAGTGCAGAATAATAGCGAACATATCAAAACTATGAAATAACATGTATGGAATCATGTAGGAACCAGAAAGTGTTAAACAAATGAAAATATATTTTAGATTTGAGATTCTTCAAAGTAGCCACCCTTTGCCTCTGACAGCTTTGCACACTCTTGGCATTCTCTCAACCAGCTTCACCTGGAATGCTTTTCCAACAGTCTTGAAGGATTTCCCACATATGCTGAGCACTTGTTGGCTGCTTTTCCTTCACTCTGCGGTCTGACTCATTCCAAACCATCTTGATTTGGTTGAGGTCAGGGGATTGTGGAGGCCAGGGCATCTGATGCAGCACTCCATCACTCTCCTTCTTGGTAAAATAGCCCTTACACAGCCTGGAGGTGGGTTTAGAGTCATTGTCCTGTTGAAAAACAAATGATAGTCCCACTAAGCCCAAACCAGATGGCTTGGCGTATCTCTGCAGAATTCTGTTGTAGCCATGCTGGTTAAGTGTACCTTGAATTCTAAATAAATCACTGACAATGTCACCAGCAAAGCACCCCCACACCATAACACCTCCTCCATGCTTTACGGTGGGAAATACACAGGCGGAGATAATCCATTCACCCACAAAGACACGGCGGTTGGATCCAAAAATCTCAAATTTGGACACCAGACCAAATGACACATTTTCACCGGTCTAATGTCCATTGCTCATGTTTCTTGGCACAAGCAAGTCTCTTCTTATTATTGGTGTATTTTAGTAGTGGCTTCTTTGCAGCAAATCGACCATGAAGGCCTGATTCACAGTCTCCTCTGAACAGTTGATGTTGAGATGTGTCTGTTAAAATCTGTGTAGCATTTATTTGGGCTGCAATTTCTGAGGCTGGTAACTCTAATGAACTTAACTTCTGCAGCAGAGGTAACTCTGGGTCTTCCATTCCAGTGGCGGTCCTCAGAATCAGTTTCATCACAGAGCTTGATGTTTTTTGTGACTGCAATTGAAGAACCTTTCAAAGTTCTTGAAATGTTCCATATTGACTGACCTACATGTCTTAAAGTAATTATGTCATTTCTGACTGTCGTTTCTCTTTGCTTATTTGAGCTGTTCTTGCCATAATATAGACTTGGTCTTTCACCAAATAGGGCTTACTTCTGTGTAAAACACCTAACTTGTCACAACTCAACTGATTGGCCCAAACGCATTAAGAAGGAAATAAATTCCACAAATTAACTTTTAAGAAGGCACACCTGTTAATTGAAATGCATTCCAAGTGACTACCTCATGAAGCTGGTTGAGAGAATGCCAAGATTGCCTTGATGACCGCTTTGCACAAAGAATCTCAAATATAAATTATATTTTGATTTAACACTTTTTTGGTAACTACATGATTCCATATGTGTTATTTTGATGTCTTCATTATTCTGCAATGTAGAAAATAGTAAAAATAAAGAATACCCATTGAATGAGTAGGTGTTCTTAAACTGTTGACCGGTAGTGTATGTAAACAAGATATTTTTACATTTGCAAAAATGTATAAAAACCTGTTTTCGCTTTCATTATGGGGTATTGTGTGTAGACTGATGTTTTATTTAATCAATTTTAGAGTAAGGCTGTAACGTAACAAAATGTGGAAAAAGGGGTCTGTATACTTTCCCGAATGCACTGTATATATACATTTTACAGACAATGTATTCTACAATAGTTGTCTTTCCTTATTTTATTTTTTTCATCCTTCAACTACCCTCAACCCCTCCCATCTACAGTTGCAAGACAAAGTATGTGAACCCTTTGGAATTACCTGGATTTCTGCATAAATTGGTCATAAAATTTAATCGGATCAAAACAATAGTCTACTTAAACTAATAACACACACAATTATACGTTTTCATGTCTTCATTGAACACACTGTGTAGATATTCACAGTGTAGGGTGAATAATTGTTTATGGTTCATTGAACAAGCATGGGAAACAGTGTTTTAAACCCTTTACAATGAAGATCTGAAGTTATGGATTTTTACAAATTATCTTTGAAAGACAGGGTCGTGAAAAAGGGACGTTTCTTTTTTTGCTGATATACAGTGGGGAGAACAAGTATTTGATAACCTGCAAAATTGGCAGTGTTTCCTACATACAAAGCAAGTAGAGGTCTGTCATTTTTATCATAGGTACACTTCAACTGTGATAGACTGAATCTAAAACAAATCACATTGTACGATTTTTAAGTAATTCATTAGCATTTTATTGCAGGACATAAGTATTTGATGCATCATTAATATTTGGTACAGAAACCTTTGTTTGCAATTAGAGATCATATGTTTCCTGTAGTTCTTGACCAGGTTTGCACACACTGCAGCAGGGATTTTGGCCCACTCCTCCATACAGACCTTCTCCAGATCCTTCAGGTTTCGGGGCTGTCACTGGGCAATACGGACTTTCAGCTCCCTCCAAAGATTTTCTACTGGGTTCAGGTCTGGAGACTGGCTAGGCTACTCCAGGACCTTGAGATGCTTACGGAGCCACTCCTTAGTTGCCCTGGCTGTGTATTTCGGGTCGTTGTCATGCTGGAAGACTCAGCCACGACCCATCTTTAATGCTCTTACTGAGGGAAGGAGGTTGTTGGCCAAGATCTCGCGATACATGGCCCCATCCATCCTCCCCTCAATACGGTGCAGTCATCCTGTCCCCTTTGCAGAAAAGCATCCCCAAAGAAGGATGTTTCCACCTCCATGCTTCACAGTTGGGATAGTGTTCTTGGGGTTGTACTCATCCTTCTTCTTCCTCCAAACACAGCAAGTGGAGTTTAGACCAAAAAGCTCAATTTTTGTCTCATCAGACCACATTACCTTCTCCCATTCCTCCTCTGGATCATCCAGATGGTCATTGGCAAACTTCAGACGGGCCTGGACATGCACTTGCTTGAGCAGGGGGACCTTGTGTGCGCTGCAGGATTTTAATCCATGACGGCGCAGTGTGTTACTAATGGTTTTCTTTGAGACTGTGGTCCCAGCTCTCTTCAGGTCATTGACCAGGTCCTGCCATGTAGTTCCGGGGTGATCCCTCACCTTCCTCATGATCATTGATGCCCCACAAGGTGAGATCTTGCATGGAGCCCCAGACAGAGGGTGATTGACCATCATCTTGAACTTCTTCCATTTTCTAATAATTGCGCCAACAGTTGTTGCCTTCTCACCAAGCTGCTTGCCTATTGTCCTGTAGCCCATCCCATCCTTGTGCAGGTCTACAATTTTATCCCTGATGTCCTTACACAGCTTTCTGGTATTGGCCATTGTGGAGAGGTTGAGGTCTGTTTGATTGAGTGTGTGGACAGGTGTCTTTTCTACAGGTAACGAGTTCAAACAGGCGCAGTTAATACAGGTAATGAGTGGAGAACAGGAGGGCTTCTCTTAGAAAATGTAACAGGTCTGTGAGAGCTGGAATTCTTACTGGTTGGTAGGTGATCAAATACTTATGTCATGCAATACAATGCTAATTAATTACTTAAATCATACAATGTGATTTTCTGGATTTTTATTTTAGATTCCGCCTCTCACAGTTGAAGTGTACCTATGATAAAAATTACAGACCTCTACATGCTTTGTAAGTAGGAAAACCTGCAAAATAGGCAGTGTATCAAATACTTGTTCTCCCCACTGCATTTATGGGACATATTGGTTGCAAGAATTTTGTATAATAATTTTAATTGAAAAAGTTTTGAATACGGTGTCGTTTTGTGTATCAGTTCATAAACCATCTGCCATGGAATCGTTACAATAGTCTTTAACCAATTTTGGTCTTTACAGTTTTTGCCGATTGCTTACACACTGGAAGTGAATGCTTTGACAAAAGCATCAAAACCTTAACTTTTGTAACCATGCCGTAAACAAAATGGCACCTAAAGTACAAACACATTTTCTGCTTTGCACTTTGTTTGCAATTAAGCAAAACACTTTCTTACATTCGACACTTCGTTCAAGAATGAAATCTCTTGCAAACATTGGGAAAACATGAAAAACATACCTGAAATTGGCAACACCCACACACAAAAACACTTATACTGTAATTGAACACCAATAAGTCTGAGCCTTAGCACTACAAATAGAACAGGTATGTCTTCAACTTTCTACACTAGACTGTACATATGTAATTGCTGCACATCATTCTGCATCACAGTACAATACAATGTAGTCCTACAATATTAGGTCTATGATCCTCAGTGAACAAAAAAACATATTGTGCTGTGAAGTACATGCAATATAGTTTTGATGTTAGTATGTAAAAAAAATAACCAAACCAATGACTGCATATTCTTGTATTTTCTACAGAACTGCCAGACGACCTCCTGTGGGTGAACGGCAACACCTGTTCACCCATGAACAGGAACTGGCCATTGTCAATCTAGTGTTGGCGAACAACACCATCCGCCTACATCAACTACGAGGGTAAATCATTACCGATCCCACAACATTCCATAATATCAAGCGTGTCAGTATGTCGATACTGTCGCATCTTGGGTCAACACCAACTTACGATGAAGCAGCTGTACAGGGTTCCATTTGAGAGGAACCGTTTCATTTTGACATAGAAGTGAGATGTTAATGTCCAAGTGTTGCTTCTTATTTGGCTTGTGTGTAGAGTTAACACAATGAGACAAATTCCACAAGTGTGTAAGCAATCGCAAAAAACTAATGCAGGGCCAACAGACAAGTTCCTTACGGTTTCCCCCTCCCACTTGCCTCTTCCATGTTTGCGGTAATGCTGCCCATTAGTTGTGTGTTTGTAGAAATACAAAATGACAGCTAAAAAAAGCATCAGTTTCACAATATTATTTAATTACAGTCCCTGCCAGTAAAGAATCACTGTTGCACATAAGTTACATTTACTTCAAACTTCCAGTTAGTTTACCCCCCCAAAGCAATTGTATTATACAAAAATGCAATCCAATTTTCACACAGTGAATTCTTTAACAAAAGAGAAATGGTATAACAGCTACATCCACATTGGAAAAATATTCTAAACATTCCTTAAGGGAGTAGAATATAAAAACAAACATGGTCTTCATCATGTTGAAGTTAAACATGTACCTTCACTTAATTAAGCAAATTCTTACAAGACAACTTGGGTCGTAGTAATCAAAAGCAATTACATTTCCCAAAGCAATTACATGTCCCAATTACAGTTCCCAAACCAATGAGTGTGTTCAGCGTGAACAAGAGAAAAAGAAAAAGAAAAGCGGTCTCTCCCATTGGGACATGGCCGCTCACATGGAAATCAACTCCCAATAATACCCATCGCCTGTCAGTGTGTGAGGTGTTACAATGTGGGTTAATGGTACATTTCATATCCACTTAAAAGTTAAGTGGTCCTGTGCTACTTGTTTGCAGCGGTGGCAACAATTAAGCAGAGGTGGGCCACCGCTTTGTAATGAATATAGGGGGAACACTGATAGGATTTGCTAATAAGGACAACTAAATCCAAAGAAGTAATTCATTCTGCAGTATTTAGTAAAAACACAATGAATAACTGAAGACATTTCCTGGACAAGAAAGTAACATTCTTGGAAAATAATTAAGTTACTCGTGTTGTCTTGGTGTATGGCTATCCTACTATCAAAATGTTACTGCGTTTACCCAATACGAGTCAATCATCATCACACACACACACTTAATTTAAATTAGGAAGCATAAAATAAAAAAAGACTACCGGGATCTTCTCTCCACAACTTCAAAAAACGGACAACCTTCTAGAAGGGTTGGAAAAATAAAAGCCCCTTGGAAACGGCAGATGTCTTTCCTCTA
Source organism: Oncorhynchus gorbuscha (assembly GCF_021184085.1). NCBI lineage: Eukaryota > Metazoa > Chordata > Actinopteri > Salmoniformes > Salmonidae > Oncorhynchus > Oncorhynchus gorbuscha. The sequence continues at coordinate 44,978,244 of NC_060187.1, forward strand.
ATCAAACACAGACCAGACAATGCTACGACAGCCCAAAATAGTTTCTTGTTTGGATGAAAGACACAAAATGGCTATGTAAACAAACAGGTGAGTTTCCCCGGTATCAATGGATCTTAAATATTAACTTGCGTTGCAATTTTACAAGTGTAGATTCTGGCACTGAACTCCTTTGTCTCAAAGGATAAAAGCGGTTCCTCGGCTCTGCATTGGCAATCAGCTGATTGACTCATCTTTGCACAGCTGATTTGTAGAGACCATTTAATATAAATGCTGACTCTTGAAGGAGTTTAATTAACAGCGGGAAGTTGATGTACTGTATAGACAAGCCTGTAGGTTTGAATCTTAAACTTTGAAATAGTCAACCTGCTGGAAAGCTCGTCACATTTCTTAAGCCTCAATCAGTGCGCTCAACAATAGAACGACTGAGAACAGACAGTATTCAAAAGATAGCAGTGGAGGTATGGAGTGAAGAGAATTCCCATTCAGACACATTAAAAGGATACATTTTCCCACCAATTTGTTTTTCGAAAGAAGCGAATACGTACATTTATAAGGACATATTTAAACATACATGTTTAAATTTTAATATTATATTAATTTGCACTGGTGCAAAATGTTCACCTTTTTTCAAACACTTAAATATGAAAAAATCATTGAGCAACAGACAGGGCTTTGAACCACAGTAGTTAACTTAAGAGGTAATTCACTTTCCCAGTGCGGGCAATGGCAGTTCCTTCTGGTTAATACCTCGGATCGAAAGCAGTTCTTAGAAACCACCACATGCTAAATGGACAAACTCCACCACTTCTCTACCTCATTTTCATCATCTCCAGCACAATACCATTGTCAACATATGTGTAAATGGTGCATTTCTACATTTTATTTTTATTTTTTAAAGTTACATTCTACCCGAATGACATCAAAAGCTACATTTTAAAAAGTGATTTTCAAACACTATGCGAGTCGCGGTGACACAGGGACCATGAAAATATCCTCCCTTGGGCTATAAACTCATTGCCGGTTTTAAAAATCAATGTTTATTTTGTTGTTGTTGTAAAAAAAAAAAAACTTTTAATCCTGCTCTGATGTCCCAGAGAAGCATTTTTTAAAGGACCTTTGTCATTTAACCACAGGTCATAGAAACGTGCTGTTTACACAATGTAGACACTGGTTTGGTAATGATCAATGAGGTAAAAAAAAAAAAAAATTAAAAGTGGTGGAATTGCCCTTTAAGAAGTAGCCTAACCCATGAAGCATGGCAATATAACAAACCATTACATTCTTTTGAACCTTCCACAAATTCTGTCTCTACAATGCATTACAGCAAGGGTTTTGTATCCAATCTTTACGATTGTTCAAATGTCAATAGCGCTTTCCCAAGAAATAGTAACACCAAAAATCAACAATAGTATAATGTTACATAGCGATTATACATAAAAAAAAAAGGTCCCACCAAAATTGGTGTTTTTAAGATGTCTCAGTTTATATTGGTCTACAAAATAGTAACAAACACATCAAATAAAAGAGGTGAATAACTGAATAAATGTACAAAGAACGTACATTATTAGTCCAATTCCTCAATAGGGAGTCAAGGCATGGTAAAGATGTACGTTGACCCACGTTCAGAGTGATCCCACAAGTTGGTAAATTAGCATCCCCTAGCGGCTAACACACCGACAACTCTCAACCAGGTCCTCAGAGGACTTTGACGTTCTCTGTAAAAAGGTGTCTGCACACCTTCAAGACAAAAAAGTGTGCATTATTAATCCACATTCAGAGAGCAATGACTCAGCCTTTTATGAGGAGACATGTTGCCTTGATGATGACGCTGATGGGAGGAACATGCAGCATGTCCAAATACATCAAGCCGTCTGATACAACCGTACGTCCAAATGCAATTGGAAGGATTGTTGGAGTTGAATTTTACTCAATGGTTTGACAGATATTAGTAAGCACTGCTCTTCAGATGACAGAAGTGACGCTCCTGGCATTAATGCAGGCTTAGTGGTACCAGTGTATTCTTGGTACGTCTCAGGGCTGTCAAAGCCACAGAGGTCAAACAGTTCAGTGTGATTTAGACCCAACTAAGCACATACATTATCAGTGTTTCCCCTGTGATTTTTTTTGCGCAGTTGTGCCAAAGTTGGGAGGGGGAGGCGATGGTATGGGACGGTCTCCGACCAAATGTTGAGGCCGTCCTCTTGGTCACAGAGATAAAAAATAATAAAAAGGTATGTTTTAACGCAAATTTCCTGCAATTCTACACATTTTGCCTTGGCTTATGCCGTATTAAATTAACATAGGGGAAACACTGCATGAATCATATATAATAGTCTTGTGATTACGCCAATGGTTGTCACTGACCACAATTTCCCCAGACATTTAAATATTTGTGTCTGTAGTTCTGTTCAGCCCCCAAACTACAGGTGCACATTTTCCACAATGATACATACTTTCTATTTTCCTATGAACTTCTATAACTACTACAACCACCACCACAATGGCTCTACACTACAACGCAATTCATTTCCCACTATGACAATAGTTTGAAGTCACATTCGTGCCAAAAACCCGATGATACAGGTGACTAAAGCGAGATAACCTAGTCATTGATAACAAACATGCATGATGCCATGCCAACTTATCATAACGATTCACAAAGGGATTGTGTCATCATATCCTTGAAAATCTGTTTTAATTTATAAAAAATACGATGAGGTATGAAGGGACCATTGGTTATGGTTAGCATGAAGAGTAACGCAAACCGCATTGAGTATTCTACATTATGGTCTGATTAACAGTCGTTTTCCGTAATATTGCTAGCTAGAATGCTAACAAACAAATCTAATGCTCTGAAATTAGTACAGAAAACGGTTAAACGAGTGAATGCTCAAAAAGATCGCAACCATTGAGGTCCAATGAATATTTCAATGTCATGTGCACAGAACGTCTATAAGAGAAAAATGGACTGAAGTCAATGTCATTGTCTGGCTTTGCAAAAAGCCAACACAGTATAGGTTGTGCACATACAGTGTAAGCTGTTTCACATCTCAAATAAAAACCTCAAAAAGTGAGATGTAACTTAAAAACATGTATAACATACTTAAATATTTCCATGAAGACAAAGACTTGATTAAAACAAGTGACTATTCCAGTCGTTGGATATCTTGTGAATTCAAATGGAATAGCCCAGCCATCATTTCACAATGAAACTTGAATTCATTTTTACCTAGAAGGCAAGCAAACTTGTTGTTCTTAATTTCATAGTCTGCGTGTATTTGACAGTAACATTATCCTCCTGACTTATTTATTGTTAAGTTCCATTTTTTAGGGATACATAAGCGGTGAATACCATTCAGTACCAGGTAGTTAACTAAAGATGTTGACTTACTTGAAATAAATGCAATAACTGGTTAGTACTATTTAATATTTCTGACGAAATTGGATTGTAGGAGAGGTGTAACCGACAACACAAAAAGGTGACTGCTAGTGTCAAACGTGACGGCACTATTCCAAATAGTTAAATATTTCGAAATATCAATTCAAATTGCAACATCAATGCAAGGGGTGCATCATAATGCACATTATCCAACTGCAAAACTTGCTGCACTTTGAATTCGTTCATATTTAGAAAAAAAACAACACTTATTTGGCAGCGACAAAATGTCACTTTGTCTCCTCCCACCCTGCTGAGGTGGTTCTGCGGTTGTTGATCCAGTGATACGAACTGCTTAGCTACCCCTAGCTCTGCCATAGCCCAGTTCAGTGGCCTGTCCCCACCTACGCACTGACCCCCCCCCATCCAGAAATGATTAACCCCTCCAGGAAAATAACAGAAACCCTTTCACTAGAGCAACTTCTTGGAAGTTAAAATAAAAACGACACAAATGTCCGCTGCGGTTGGTGGAAAAAGGTGATCAGAGGAGTGGAGTTGAGGAACTGAAATAGGAATTAGCCTTTCCTGTCATTCACCGTGTTATGGGTATGTGATATAGCATACCGTGACACATTGGTGGAGGTGAACCTCCACCCAATTCTATATTTTTTTAACTAGGAGGTATACAGTAGATTGATGAATAAAAACAGTGGCTGTTTTAACCCTGCTCTGTACATGATCAACTCTATTATGGCCTTAGGGAGCAGCCATGGCTATCTTCGACTACACATTCTTAAAACAGAATGTGGGTTGTAAGTTTTACCTTTCAATGTTATATCCATCCTCAGGATGAAAATACATATGAATAAATACATATCCCCAGTACAAACAATCCTTAAAGCTATGAAAGTGCAAAAAATACGCTTTGTAGATCAATGTCTCAAATTCTAGCCATGGTTAATGTCTGGCTTCATTCCTCTGTTTCTTTTTACTCCATCTTCCCATCTCTGGCCACCCAATCAACAGCAGACGAATGCTTGACACGTGACTCCCTCCCACCCAATCCCTTGCTGCATTTAAAATACCCCCCAAAAAGAAAAGGAAAACTGCTTGAATGCCAAGCCTAAATGTACACCGAGTATACCAAACATTAGGAACAGCTTCCTGATATTGAGTTGCAACCGGTTAAGCCCTCAGAACACCTTCAATTTGTCCGGGGACGGACTCTACAAGGTGTCGAAAGCGTTCCACAGGGATGCTGACCCATGTCGACTCCAATGCTTCCCACAGTTGTGTCAAGTTGGCTGGATGTCCTTTGGGTGTTGGACCATTCTTGATACACACGGGAAAATGTTGAGCGTGAAAAACCCAGCAGAGGTGCAGTTTTTTGACACAAACCGGTGCGACAGGCACCTACTACCATACCCTGTTCAAAGGCACATAATTTGTTTTGCCCATTCACCCTCTGAATGCCACACATACACAATCCATGTCTCAATTGTCTCAAGGCTTAAAAACCCTCATTTAACCGGTCTCCTCCCCTTCAGCTAAATTGATTGAAGTGGATTTAAGAAGTGACATCAATAAGGGATCATGGCTTGTCATGATCATGTCATGGAAAGAGCAGGTGTTCTTAATGTTTGTGTACTCAGCGCATATCCTTTTCCCTGTTTCACATCAGCCTCATCCCAAAGCATGGATGGCAGAGGCTGTAGTAAATCTCCTTTTCCAGAGTCTGAAGGCGGTTGTGGTGGTGGTGAGGGGGGGGATACCAAAAGAGGTCCAGGCCACTGAACTAACAAAGGGACGCCTTTGTCTCGTCTAGTTTGTTACAGTTTCAGCAAAATCTCAATACTTCCCAGTTGAAAAGTGATAACTCAATATCTTCAATTTGTAGCGTCTTGGCTTTATAAAACTTATTCAAAGCCAGTTGTCAACAAGTATTGTTTCTATTAAATGGAGAGCTTTTGACCAGATGTGAAAGTGCTCCTTCAACAGAGCACCAAGTATGAAATCCTCAAGTGGCAAAAGTGTGAAACTTAACGAAACGCTCTACATGTTTTGTCTGAGAATAACATTGCGACTCAGCTACAAGAACTTACAATTAATTCCAAATAGAAAGTCTGCATTTTAGAACTTGTATATACGCTAAGCACGAAGATTGTTGTTAGGGATGCTACTAAAAATGTAGCACATTGTGAAGCTAACGACAGATGTTATGTCAATGCGATTATGGGGGCCTTGTCTATTTGAAACCAAGGAACTGGCCTCGTCTTTATATTCTTCTTCTAATCAGTATTGGGTTCACGGAGCATAAATCTCAAAACCCTTGGTTTCCAAGGCAGTGAGAGATTGTATATGACAAAACATTCATCCACAGAATAACAAAAATGAACAAATGAAAAAAAATATCAAATTCACGGCAGATACTGCTTAGTTGTAGACAAACTAAAGTTGCGAGTGTGCAATTTGTGTTGTATCAAATGAAGCGCCGTTGTCTATGCAGGCACTACGTCCACATTTGCATATCAGTGGCTTTTTCAGTTACTTAAGATATTAATAGCCCTTATATCCCAAATCCCTGTAAGAAACCTAGAACGGTCTCTCACCATTGTAAGCGAGGAGAGAGACTACGCCTCTCTCCACATGTTTTGTGATGGGAGGTCAAATGCTCATAGTGGCTTCAACCAGATCTTGCAAATGTGGATTTAGGTAGGGCATACCAGACAGTTTGGAGGACCTGGTTGTGTGTTCCACTCTAAATGTTGGAAAGGTTTAAGCGTTCAGAGGATGAGGGGTTCCCCAAGGCTCTGTGTGGTTAACTGACTGGTTGGTTGTAGCAGTGGTTGTAGTACCAGACTCCAGTTGTGTGGCTAGGAACATGGGAGGACCGCGATGTTCTCCTGTCGGTCAGTTCCCCCGGTGGTGGGGAGGTCTGAGGACAGGCTGAGGGACGAGGTATTGCTGGTCAGGCAGGACAAAATGCTGCCGGCCGCACTGCCATCCAGCAGAACACAACTGGAACCGTTATAGCCCTCACTGCAGGGAATAAAAGGTCAGAGAGACAACATTATGAACAAAACATTTTGTATTATTGTACAGTATCAGTCAAACGTTTGGACACATCTACTCATTCAAAAGGTTTTAATTTATTTGTTACTATTTTCTACATTGTAGAATAATAGCGAAGACATCAAAATCATGAAATAACACATATGGAATCATGTAGTAACCAAAAGGTGTGTTAAACAAATCTAAATATTTTCTATAATAAAGAAAAACCCTTGAATGAGTAGGCTAAAACTTTTGACTGGTAGTGTCTGTGCAGCAAAGCTCCCCAATCTGACAGAGCTTGAGAGAATCTGCAGAGAAGAACGGGAGACCTAACCTAACAAAATGAGCAGGGGAAAAAAATCAAGGGGTCTGAATACTTTCTGAATGCACTGTATACTTCCATTCATTTTTGGTAACGGGGACCTTCAGACAAGTCTTGTGGGAGTCCTAGAGCAAAACAACCGACATGTTCTGTACGTGTAGCCCAAATTGTTTCCGACGCTACAGACAGAAGTTGGCAGACCGGCAGAGAACACCATCGTGTGTTTGTGAGAGTCTCACCTTTCCACAGATTGGTCATAATAGTTTCTAGGCCAAACCGTTCAGATGCTACAGACGTCGTTGTGAGAAGACTGACTTTTGGGATGTCTCATGGTCCGACAGACACGGCTCTAGCTCTGCCACCTTTCACTGCAGATGCGGAAGTGCGACATTGGCGGATGCGATGGTTTGAGACACATCCAAAGCAAAAAACTGGTTCTAGCTTAAACTGCCAGATTTTGAGGGGGATTTTTTTATTTATTATGCTAAGTAGATAGGGGGTTACGGGAGATTTATGCGGCACACTAAACGGTTCCTTATGGCACAGCAGTTGAAATAAATGACTACTAGTCTCCCAATGTGCGGTTTACCTGAGAACCAACGAGTGCTCCTCTCTCTGCATTTTGTTCTCAGTGGGCTTCAGCTTGTATGCCCCGCTCCCATCATGAGACACATGGTTCTCCTGCAAGGGGACAATGGCACCACTGTCAGTTCACCACAATAGTGACTGGGAGACTGGAAGCTTGTATGTTTTGGAGTCTACATCAATATTGTCTTGGTAGAAAAGCTTTCAGGCTTGCACCTGTTCGGCTCGCTTGTGTTTCACTCTTTGTCTTATAAGTGGGATAGCAGTAGGTGACATTAGCCCAGGGCTCGTTCTGCCCTGCTCGCAAAGCCTTTTTTTAGAGATCAAAGCAGGCTGTGTGTCTCCCTCTCCTGCTTCAGTCTGTCGCTCTTTCTATCTACATTTGGCCATTTCTGTGCCCCCTTCTCTCTCTCTCACCAGGGCTATCTGGCGGGTCCTCTTGCCAATCTCCCTCTCCACATGGTGGAGCTCCAGGCTCAGCTGTTGGCTGGAGACGCTCCCCGACGACCACTCCCCCGGGCTGGGTTGGGCCGCCTGGGCAGTCTGCTTGTTGATCTGCCGATTGACCTGCTGGAGCTCCATCGTCAGCTGCTCCCTCTCCTGGACTGGCCTTTCACTGAGGTGGGCCTGAGGGGGCTGGGTGTACGGGGCAACACCCCACCCTGCACCGTTCCCATAGGGGTAGTCTGCTGTGGTGGACAACAAGAGCAGGTCAGACTCTGACAAAAATGGAGTAAACAGAGCAAAACCCCTAAAAGGTGTGTATGTGTTCTCCCTGTACCTGTTGCAGCGGTGTGTTTGGGGTTGTTGGTCCCCTGTGGGGGGGTCACGGCCTGCCCTGGCCCGGCCATCTGGTAGCCCGTCTTGGGGGTGCGGGAGATCACCCCGAAGCGCGACACAGTGGGCAGGGAGCCGAAGGGGATGATAGGGTCGTCGTCTCTGGCCTCGGCCGACCTGCGCTGGCCCTCCGCACCTTTCCCCTCAGTGTTCTACAACACCCAGAGTTATTATGGTACCATTATAAGACGTACAGACCCACTCCACTGAAACTAGGAAAACTGTAGTTGAAAGACTTTTGTGAGCTTAACCGTGTTCTGAGTAAGTCACAGCAGTAAATGCAAGATAACCATCTTGTCCAACAACAAAAATGAAATATCACATTTTGGCCTATTACAAGCTTTTGGAAACTGTTTTGAGCTTCGTCGAGATTTGGACGGATTTGGAACTTTATTAAGTGGTCAAGATTTACACCAACAGAACATAGATTGACTCACCATCCTCTCCATGGTGTCTTTTGACTTCCCCTCCTTGCTGCCAATGTAGGAGCCAATGGTGTCACATGACCAAGGAGAGTACTGGCTAGCGTAGTCTGGCTCACGGTACTTTGCAAACACTTGGGAGTTCTCCATGTACTGGTGTTGCTGACACACACAAACACACATTATTATTAGCTAACTCTTCCTTTAAGTGACTAACTGCTGCGGTAGTACGTGGGCAAGATGCCACTGCGTACTACCATAGAAACACTAGACGAGTGTAGCCTCTTACCTCCTGTGTGTAATTGGACTCGTAGGTGTGTGGCAGCGTGGGCGAGGGGGCAAAGGGTGGGGGAGTGACCTGCTTCCTGTCCTCCAACTGGGCCATGATCTCCTGGCGTCGGCGGTGCAGGTAGTCCAGAGTGGGAGGGGGCTGGGGCCGACTGTAATCCTCCTGTACAACAGGACATGTGGACACCTTTACTGTAGTGCACTTTTTGCAGCTTTGGAAATACATTTTTTTGCAGTGGATTTATCCTGGACAGTCTTATGAGGATTTTGACCGGTGAATGTTTTTAATTTGCTGTTTTATACTCTTGTGAATTCAATGGTTTTTTCTAGATTACTTGTAGTTGTTCATGTTGTCTGTCTGTAATTTATTTTGTAATAACTTGGTGCTGCCTATCTTGGCCAGGGCGCTCTTGAAAAAGAGATTTTAAATCTCAATGAGCCCTTTCCTGGTTAAATAAAAAGTAAAAAATGATACATTCTTGACACTTCCCGATATGTAAATGTGTTTTTATTACACACGCAAGACTGTATGCTAAATGGCATATCTTGTGATAATCGGCTGAGTAATGTCACTACTCAATCTGGATAACGCTGATGACTAAACTCTTAAAAGGTAATTGCATAGGTGTTTAGAGTTATGGATATTGTGAAAGAGCCTAGTACTGCAGACGTGTTCTTACCCGTGTGGAGTAGGGCCTCATGTGGGAGCCAGCGGGCTGGTAACCCTCAGGAGGGTATCTTTCTCTGGAGGCCTCGTCCGTAGGCATGGAGGAGAGTTCCTCCCGGTGGGGATAGGTTTGTGGAGGTGGCGGCGGGTAGGAGGGGTGTCGACGGCCGTCGTAATGAGGGGGAGGTGGGTAACCATGGGGGTTGGCGTTGGAGAAGTGGGGACCCGAGGGCTGTGGGGGAGGGGGACACTCATGCTCCTGTGGGTAGGTGCCGGGGTAGGGGGACTCCGGGTAGGCAGGCGTGGCCAGGTCGTTAGGGGAAGGGGGGTTCCGAACGTAGCGGGGCTGGGGAAGGTACTGGGAGGACTGGTAGGGGTAGGGGGGGTTACCTGAGAGGACATAGAAGAGCGTGGCAACAGGATTGGTATTAGATAAGCACAATAGAACCACACTGGGAGATTTACAAGACTAATTGCTCCCAGAGAGAAACACTTCCTTTCGTCAGCAGACGCGTCATAAGCTTGAGATGCATAGGAAATCACGGGAGAAAGAGTGGTCTTTTATGCCTTACCTGGGGGGTACTGGGTTGACTCGTACTGCATTGCTGATGGTGGTGCCCTGGGCTCAGGGGGGTAGAAATGTTCACCCTGCTGTGAGGGGTACATGGGGGGCCCCCTGGGCACTGGCTTATGCATGGCCAGGTGGTCCACTGCCATCCTGGGGTGGGCCATGGACCGATTGGGCACGGGATCCAGTCTGGAAAAGACAGGGAATTTCAGTGTGTGTGTGAGTATGTGTAACAGACGCTGTGTGTGTCCATCTACTCACAAGTCAGGGGGAGAGCCGGGGGCACTGTGGCTTCCCTGGGACTGGGGCTTCCGCATAATGGGCTCATAAGAGGGGTCAGCACCGCGGGAGATGAGCTGGGGCAGGGCGGAGCCTGTGACTGATGCCACCATGCCATTGGTTAGGCCCTTGTGGGCCAGCCCCTCCATCATCCCCACCTCCTCGGGCAATAGACCCACCTCGTTGAGCTGCGTCAAGGATAGGCTGAGGGGCCGTCGGGCGGCCAGACGCTTGTTCATCTTACGATACCTTCAGAAAGGAGGAGAAATACATGGTTAGTGAGAGGTTGACATGATTGTTGACACACTATCAGAGCGGATCTGTGCAATGAACAGTCAACGTCTCATTGACATCAAAACATTAACTGTTAAGTAAAGTTGGGAATATGCCCAACGATCCCCATTGGGAGTGGCTCACGGTGGAATACTCACTTCTCTAGCTCGTCCTGAGAGTGGGCGAAGGTGCAACTGGCTCCTCGAGGACAGCCCCCCTTCTGCTTCATGTCCCGACACATGTACGTCTTGTATTTACTGTGCTGGGGAGGCTGGGGAGAAGCCACCACAAGGGCATGTTAATAATGGAAAATACAAAAGGTGCTATTACTGTTAAGATCACGAACCAGCAGACAGTCATTGACTGATATTATTAGCTTTAACAAGTATCAATCAAGATTCAAACATTGGTCATATGCATTAGGCACCAAACAGAAGGAAAAGAACCTGAAACAGGAAGGGACTACCTGGACTTGTCTAATAAGAAAAACACTCCTTACATTTTATGTCGCAAAACATTTTCAGTTGCGTTGCCCTAATGAACACGACCCTGGGATTATCAATAATTTCAGCCCTATTCCACTGATATGCTTTGGGGGGGATTGAGTATCTAGAATCAGACCTGTTGCGTGTCGCTCCCCTTCTTGCTGTGGTTCTGGATGAAGTCCACCAGGCCGTGCACCACCGTTTTCACCGCCACCAAGCCTGTGTCCAGCAGCTCCCACGTGGGGGGAGGGGAGTCTAAGATGGAGGACAGACAGGGTATTTTGTGGGGTCAAATGCATTATACTTGGAAGAGCACTGGGGACCCGGTCTAATAGGCCCTGTGAAAGTGATGGCGACTTGCTTGCACGGCAGTGTCGCTTACATTTGAAAAAACGCATACAATTTGGATTCCTTTTATTGATACATAACTTTTAAAGTGAGTGCGTTGAGGGCCAAACAAAACTGTACTGAGTGGACATTGTGCACAGACGACATCCAGGCCACCACAGTTTGGTACGGGTCGGAACGGTAGTTTGAAAAGGGTATTGATGTACTGTGAATGGACCAACCTGGGCTGGGGTCGATGTTGGCAAGCAGCTCCAGGTGTGGTCGCAGACGGTTCAGGTTGGCCGGGTCGCCTGTCCTCTGCAGGGCGATGGTCAGCTCCTGAACGCTCTGAGCAAACGACGCTGGCGTCTGCAACTGACACACACACACACACACACACACACACACACACACACACACACACACACACACACACACACACACACACACACACACACACACACACACACACACACACACACACACACACACACACTCTGTTCAAATACACAGCAACACCACTAGGGCTCACATTTAAGTTACATCAAAATACACACACACACACACCTCCTACATACCTTGTCGATGATGGACTGCATGTGGGACTTGTGCGACTGGTCCCCATAGAGCAGAGAGGACCACTGGTCAGGGGCGATGCGGAGGCCACCCTCCATGGCGATCTGGACAATCTGGGAGTCATGTTCGCGCCGCAGTGCCTCGTATGTCCGGAACTCCTCCTTCAGCTGCATCAGGGACGAGTCCTCGTCTCGCTTGGTCACCTGAAGACACGGTGACAGACAGGACATCACGGTTGTGTTCATTAGGCACCAATATGAAGAACATGCACTGAAAGGGATTTTTTGTTTCTCGGTTTCAGTTGTTACATTTACATTTACATTTAAGTCATTTAGCAGACGCTCTTATCCAGAGCGACTTACAAATTGGTGCATTCACCTTATGACATCCAGTGGAACAACCACTTTACAATAGTGCATCTAAATATTTTAAGGGGGGAGGGGGTGAGAAGGATTACTTTATCCTATCCTAGGTATTCCTTAAAGAGGTGGGGTTTCAGGTGTCTCCGGAAGGTGGTGATTGACTCCGCTGTCCTGGCGTCGTGAGGGAGTTTGTTCCACCATTGGGGAGCCAGAGCAGCGAACAGTTTTGACTGAGCTGAGCGGGAACTGTACTTCCTCAGTGGTAGGGAGGCGAGCAGGCCAGAGGTGGATGAACGCAGTGCCCTTATTTGGGTGTAGGGCCTGATCAGAGCCTGGAGGTACTGAGGTGCCGTTCCCCTCACAGCTCCGTAGGCAAGCACCATGGTCTTGTAGCGGATGCGAGCTTCAACTGGAAGCCAGTGGAGAGAGCGGAGGAGCGGGGTGACGTGAGAGAACTTGGGAAGGTTGAACACTAGACGGGCTGCGGCGTTCTGGATGAGTTGTAGGGGTTTAATGGCACAGGCAGGGAGCCCAGCCAACAGCGAGTTGCAGTAATCCAGACGGGAGATGACAAGTGCCTGGATTAGGACCTGCGCCGCTTCCTGTGTGAGGCAGGGTCGTACTCTGCGGATGTTGTAGAGCATGAACCTACAGGAACGGGCCACCGCCTTGATGTTAGTTGAGAACGACAGTTTGTTGTCCAGGATCACGCCAAGGTTCTTAGCGCTCTGGGAGGAGGACACAATGGAGTTGTCAACCGTGATGGCGAGATCATGGAACGGGCAGTCCTTCCCCGGGAGGAAGAGCAGCTCCGTCTTGCCGAAGTTCAGCTTGAGGTGGTGATCCGTCATCCACACTGATATGTCTGCCAGACATGCAGAGATGCGATTCGCCACCTGGTCATCAGAAGGGGGAAAGGAGAAGATTAATTGTGTGTCGTCTGCATAGCAATGATAGGAGAGACCATGTGAGGTTATGACAGAGCCAAGTGACTTGGTGTATAGCGAGAATAGGAGAGGGCCTAGAACAGAGCCCTGGGGGACACCAGTGGTGAGAGCGCGTGGTGAGGAGACAGATTCTCGCCACGCCACCTGGTAGGAGCGACCTGTCAGGTAGGACGCAATCCAAGCGTGGGCCGCGCCGGAGATGCCCAACTCGGAGAGGGTGGAGAGGAGGATCTGATGGTTCACAGTATCGAAGGCAGCCGATAGGTCTAGAAGGATGAGAGCAGAGGAGAGAGAGTTAGCTTTAGCGGTGCGGAGCGCCTCCGTGATACAGAGAAGAGCAGTCTCAGTTGAATGACTAGTCTTGAAACCTGACTGATTTGGATCAAGAAGGTCATTCTGAGAGAGATAGCGGGAGAGCTGACCAAGGACGGCACGTTCAAGAGTTTTGGAGAGAAAAGAAAGAAGGGATACTGGTCTGTAGTTGTTGACATCGGAGGGATCGAGTGTAGGTTTTTTCAGAAGGGGTGCAACTCTCGCTCTCTTGAAGACGGAAGGGACGTAGCCAGCGGTCAGGGATAAGTTGATGAGCGAGGTGAGGTAAGGGAGAAGGTCTCCGGAAATGGTCTGGAGAAGAGAGGAGGGGATAGGGTCGAGCGGGCAGGTTGTTGGGCGGCCGGCCGTCACAAGACGCGAGATTTCATCTGGAGAGAGAGGGAGAAAGAGGTCAGAGCACAGGGTAGGGCAGTGTGAGCAGAACCAGCGGTGTTGTTTGACTTAGCAAACGAGGATCGGATGTCGTCGATCTTCTTTTCAAAATGGTTGACGAAGTCATCTGTAGAGAGGGAGGAGGGGGGAGGAGGATTCAGGAGGGAGGAGAATGTGGCAAAGAGCTTCCTAGGGTTAGAGGCAGATGCTTGGAATTTAGAGTGGTAGAAAGTGGCTTTAGCAGCAGAGACAGAGGAGGAAAATGTAGAGAGGAGGGAGTGAAAGGATGCCAGGTCCGCAGGGAGGCGAGTTTTCCTCCATTTCCGCTCGGCCTTCCGGAGCCCTGTTCTGTGAGCTCGCATTGAGTCGTCAAGCCACGGAGCGGGAGGGGAGGACCGAGCCGGCCTGGAAGATAGGGGACATAGAGAGTCAAAGGATGCAGAAAGGGAGGAGAGGAGGGTTGAGGAGGCAGAATCAGGAGATAGGTTGGAGAAGGTTTGAGCAGAGGGAAGAGATGATAGGATGGAAGAGGAGAGAGTAGCGGGGAGAGAGAGCGAAGGTTGGGACGGCGCGATACCATCCGAGTAGGGGCAGTGTGGGAAGTGTTGGATGAGAGCGAGAGGGAAAAGGATACAAGGTAGTGGTCGGAGACTTGGAGGAAGTTGCAATGAGGTTAGTGGAAGAACAGCATCTAGTAAAGATGAGGTCGAGCGTATTGCCTGCCTTGTGAGTAGGGGGGAAGGTGAGAGGGTGAGGTCAAAAGAGGAGAGGAGTGGAAAGAAGGAGGCAGAGAGGAATGAGTCAAAGGTAGACGTGGGGAGGTTAAAGTCGCCCAGAACTGTGAGAGGTGAGCCGTCCTCAGGAAAGGAGCTTATCAAGGCATCAAGCTCATTGATGAACTCTCCGAGGGGACCTGGAGGGCGATAAATGATAAGGATGTTAAGCTTGAAAGGGCTGGTAACTGTGACAGCATGAAATTCAAAGGAGGCGATAGACAGATGGGTAAGGGGAGAAAGAGAGAATGACCACATGGGAGAGATAAGGATCCCTATGCCACCACCCCGCTGACCAGAAGCTCTCGGGGTGTGCGAGAACACGTGGGCGGACGAAGAGAGAGCAGTAGGAGTAGCAGTGTTATCTGTGGTGATCCATGTTTCTGTCAGTGCCAAGAAGTCGAGGGACTGGAGGGAGGCATAGGCTGAGATGAACTCTGCCTTGTTGGCTGCAGATCGGCAGTTCCAGAGGCTACCGGAGACCTGGAACTCCACGTGGGTCGAGTTGTGTGCCCTAAAGCAGTAGGCCCTGTAGAGGAGCTGCACCACATGGCCTATGTTGGTCTTAGAACCGTGTTTAGGTGTATGTTTGTAGGTAGTCAGACCTACCTTAAAGCAGGAGGCTCTGTAGAGGAGCTGCACCACGTGGCCTATGCTGGTCTTAGAGGCCTGGGGGAAGCGTGGCTCTAACCTTTGGACCACGAACAGCACCAAGACCTTCCTGGACAGAGCGGAGCCGTCCTCTAGAGCCAACAGCACCAGCTTCAGAGCCTCCTCCTGCATCGCTACAACAACACATGCATAATATAGCATTCATTTTCTCAGTCGTTCAGGGCGGATGTAATTGAAACATTTGTCATTTGGGCCGTGTGTGTATGTGTATGAGTGGCTTGCTCGCTATTTTGCCCGCCTGTGCTTGCGCTTCTGTCCGTTTGTATGTTACCTGGGCCCAGGAATTGGCAGCCTCTTGCTCTGACTGCAGCCCACAGGTTGGAGGAGAGCTGCTGTGGGTTCTGGTGCTGCAGAATGAGCTCAGTGACGGTGCGCTCCCCTAGGGACCTGGCCGCCCGCGTGGCCCTCACCCGGCCCTCCTCCTCCACCAGCTGACAGTGCACCAGGGTCACCAGCTTCCTCTGCATGGGCCGGCTCAGAGAGCTTTGTGCACCGCTGGTGCTCAACCCTACACCCGGAGAGAGAAGATGAGGGGTGGAGTGTGAGAGAAGGGTGGGGTTGTATCCATAGCAACTTACAACCAGTGCAACAGTAAGGGAAGAATTGTGAAACAAGTAAATACACAAGGATCAAAGCAAATGGATAAGGATGAGAGGAAAGTGTGAGGCTGTTTATACCGTATGCCAAGCTATTCCCAAAATATAGTGCTGTGAAAAATAATTCTCTATTTTTGCATATTTTTTAAAATATTTTTTATACTGAATGCAATCAGATCTTCAACCAAAACCTAATATCAGATAAAGGGAACAAATAACAATTATATACTTATTTGATTTATTTCATAAACAAAAGCAATGCGACACCCAATTCCCCTGTGTGAACAAGTAACTGCCCCCTTACACTCAATAACTGGCTGTGCCACCTTTAGCTGCAATGACCCCAACCAAACGCTTCCTGTAGTTGATAATCAGGCTCTCACGTCTCTTCCATGCAGAACTGCTTCAACTCAGCGACATTTGTGGGTTTTCAAGCATGAACTGCTCATTTCAAGTCCTGCCACAACATCTCAATTGGGATTAGGTCTGGACTTTGACGAGGCGGTTCTGCATGCAAGAGTGGGCCTTAATTTCTCCACAGCGATGCGAGAGACTTTTTTTTATTTAACCAGGTAGGCAAGTTGAGAACAAGTTCTCATTTACAACTGCGACCTGGCCAAGAAAAAGCAAAGCAGTGCGACAAAAAACAACAGAGTTACACATGGAATAAACAAAAGTACAGTCAATAACACAATAGAAAAATCTATATACAGCGTATGCAAATGGAGTAAGGAGGTGGAGAACAAGTTCTCATTTACAATTGTGACCTGGCCAAGATAAAGCAAAGCAGTTCGACACATACAACAACACAGAGTTACACATGGAGTAAAACAAACATACAGTAGAAAAACAAGTCTATATACAATGTGAGCAAGTGAGGTGAGATAAGGGAGGTAAAGGCAAAAAAAAGGCCATGGTGGCAAAGTAAATACAATATAGCAAGTAAAACACTGGAATGGTTCATTTGCAGTGGAAGAATGTGCAAAGTAGAAATAGAAATAATGGGGTGCAAAGGAGAAACATAAATAAGTAAATAAATACAGTAGGGAAAGAGGTAGTTGTTTGGGCTAAATTATAGATGGGCTATGTACAGGTGCAGACTGATCAACAACTACTCGAAATATTTGGTTGCAGTCATTGTAGATACATGTGGCATAACCAGTTAGTGTAACGGGGGAAATTACTTTTTCAACTCAGATTCCCTTTATCGAATGTTAGGTTTTGGTTGAAGATCTGATAGTATCAAAAGCATGCAAAAATAGAGAATCAGAAAGGAGGCAAATACTTCTTCACAGGCACTGAAAACTAGTGCACTAGAATAGAATGTGGATTGTCATGATACAAAGGGGGAGTGTGTGAATCTGATGCTATTAAATATGATATGTTGAGAAATTAATGCAGGGTGAATAGAAGCTTTTCACATAATTAATGAGCCATGGTTGTGACGGTGAGCAGGATGAGGTGGTGTCTGACTGACCTCTGCTGTTGCTCAGTGGTTTCAGGTACAGAGCCAGCTCCTCCACACAATCACTGGCTTCCTCATAGTGGGCTATGTCCTCTGGCCCCGTCAGCAAGGTGGTAGGCTGCCGTTTGGGCACCTGGGAAGGCAAAACAGACACACCATGGTCACAACACAAACGTTTAAATATCATTTCCATTGTGTGTGTGTGTGTGTGTGTGTGTGTGTGTGTGTGTGTGTGTGTGTGTGTGTGTGTGTGTGTGTGTGTGTGTGTGTGTGTGTGTGTGTGTGTGTGTGTGTGTGTGTGTGTGTGTGTGTGTGTGACACTGCATATAAATGGACTGAATTTAAGGGACAAAAAAAATGATACACTATAATGTTTTGATTAATAAAAGTGTACAACCATTCCAATGGGTGTATCCTAGTAGGCAGTAGGAACAAATCATCTGATCAACCACTTGGTAGATGCAAGGTGGAGCATAGGGCAAACCACACCAGTAATGGTGGTGCAGGGGCCAGACGTGATGAAAAAAAATCTAAATGGAGGATAGATGGTGTGATGGGGCCAAACGCTCCTTCAGACCATTAAACGATCTGGAAGAGAAGCACTGTCCTGCACACTGTCCTTCACAAACATCTGACACGTGATCGAAAGAACAGTCTCTTGCAACTTGATACACAAGTGCAAATTACCACTGTCAAAAGAGTGGAGCGATGGATGGAGGAATAGGGAGACCTTCAACTAGAGGTCGACCGATTCATCTGCGTTTTTGGATGCCGATTGCGGCCGATTACATTGCACTCCACGAGGAGACTGCGTGGCAGGATGACCACCTGTTACGCGAGTGCAGCAAGGAGCCAAGTTAAGTTGCTAGCTAGCATAAAACGTATCTTATAAAAATGATCAATCTTACCATAATCACTAGTTACCTACACATGGTTGATGATATTACTAGTTTAACTAGCTTGTCCTGCGTTGCAAATAATCAATGTGGTGCCTGTTAATTGATCATCGAATCACAGCCTACTTTGCCAAACGGGGGATGATTTAACAAAAGCACATTAGTTGCACGAATGTACCTAACCATAACCATCCATGCCTTTCTTAAAGTCAATACACAGAAGTATATTTTTTTCAACCTGCATATTTAGTTAAAAGAAATTCATGTTAGCAGGCAATATTAACTAGGGAAATTGTGTCACTTCTCTTGTGTTCATTGCACACAGAGTCAGGGTCTATGCAACAGTTTGAACCGTCTGGCTCGTTGTGAACTAATCTGCCAGAATTGTACATAATTATGACATAACATTGAAGGTTGTGCAATGTAACAGCAATATTTAGACTTAGGGTTGCCACCCGTTCGATAAAATACAGAACTGTTCTGTATTTCACTGAAAGAATAAACATTTTGTTTTCGAAATGACAGTTTCCAGATTTGACCATATTAATGACCAAAGGCTCATATTTCTGTATTTATTATATTAGAATTACCTCTAGTTTCAACCTGGTCTCAAGAGTATTTTGTATTATTCTGTACGTAAATCCGATACATTCCATTTAGTATGATATGTTACATTTCGAATGGTATGTATTCATGTGTATGCCCATCACCAATTTCAAATATGTTAAATTACAAATCGTATCATATGTTACAAATGTAAGTATGATATGTTATGAATTCTAGCTTGTCGAATAGCATTAGCTTGCTTGTTAACGTTAGCTAGGGTAGTGGTTAGGGTTAAGTTTAGGAGTTTGGTTAAAGGATTAAGGTTAGGGTTCGGTGAAGGGTAAGCTAAAAGGGTTAACTTCTTATGGCTGCGATCAACATCCGGGAAATCAACATCGGGATCAACACCCGGGGAAATTTCAGAGCGACAAACTAAAAATACAACGTCGTAACATTAAATATTCTTAAATTCAAGTGTCTTACATCCTTCAAAAGATTAGAATCTTGGTAATCAAACTGCGTTTTCCGATTTAAAATAACTATTAGAGAACAAATGCCATGCTTTTGTTTGAGAAGAGCGATCAACAACAAACCTTTTCTGCCATGACAGTTTTGACACATTCACATCTGAAGGTAAAATTATGACTTACATTCTGATATCTTGCTCTTATTTCTCCACCTAAGGGTCCCATTGATCAAATGAAGTGCCGTTTCCTTTGATAAAATCAATTTTTATAGCCTAACATGAAACATTTTGTAAACCGCTTGTGTCGTGAATTCCATCTCTATCAACTTTTGACAAAGCATTCAACGTAATTACACACAGTAAACAATCGTTTATCTAGTCATGGTTGGTTTCATTGCAATCCTCTGGTTGTTTGCAACACAGCCAAACTTGATTGTTTTTGCGAGGCGTATTGACTGAAATTAACCGATTTGAAGACAACAACCAAAGACCAAAGATTTTTTGCTTTATGAGGGGAAAAGCAGTTTTGCGACCGGTAAGGGACCTTATTATTTTTTTTGTTGATTGACTGTATTTCTGCACAATGACTACTGATCTTCTTGAAATCTAGCTTGGTAGATAGCCAATGAGCTGAGGTAAACACCAGTATGTGATGGTTATGGGTTGAACCACCATCCCTTGTTTGTAAACACACGCGTAACGAACTTCATTCGCCATTGGTGATCAGACTTGTTGCAGTCACACTCGTTACGCACAGCAGTATTTTGGAAGGTGTTTTTTCGACTATTTCATTGAAGACATCATGGCGAATAAATCAGGAAAAGCGAAGTCCAAGTAGAGAGATTTGCACCAGATTACAGAAGAAATTGATCGAGAAAGTGAGACAGATTTGTTGTTTGAAGAATCTTTGAGTGAGCATAGTTATGATTCAAACACTGAGGAGATGTTTCTGCAAGGAGAGGACATAATTATGGACTGGTAAGTGCTAATGCTGTTATATATATATATATATTCCATGTCAGATATATGAATTAGCCATTGGGTGCTGTTGGGGGAGGGCAGGCCCACAACAATGGCAGGAATTGAATGGAACAGCACTTCACCTTAGTGACTGTTCCCTCTGCTCTATACAATACATATGCTTATTTTACGTGATGATAAAAGGCTCATGCATAACAAATATTTTTGCAGTGTTTTCTTTCACAGTGATAGCGACTCCGACTGGGAGCCCCCGGTGCCAAGGTGCCCACCCCCTACAGAAGCGGGTTCATCCAGCCCGACCCCTGCTGTCTCCGGCTCCACACCTACCCCCACCCGGCCATCTAGAGGTGTGAAGACACTAACACAGAAGCGGAGGAAGGGGAGTGTGGAACCTGCTGGCAGAGAGGTAGAGGGGCAATGGCACTCTGTGCTGGAGGAGGGTGTGGAGCCACGTCTTCCAATATTCAGACCAAAAAGGCCACCAGGACCTCAGCTGGACATGACCTCAAAATACAGCCCCATGCAACTTTTTCAACTGTTTTTCACCCCAGCAGTTGTTGATTCATTCGCTGGTGTGCAATACAAACAAGTATGGGGCTAGGAAGCCAGCAGGAAAGAAAGAGGCATGGAAGCCCATTTCCATGTCAGACCTTTTCTGCTACCTTTCACTTACATGGGGCTGGTGAAGTTTAAAACCCTAAAGGATTACTGGAAAACATCCCCACTCTATCAATTGCCTTTCCCCCCCACTGTGATATCCTCTAAAAGGTTTCTAAATATCTCACAGGCACTTCACATCAGTGACCCAGAAGTTGATGGGGAGAATGACAGGAGGAGAGGCACCGTAAGGTTTGACAGGCTCTGCAAAGTCAAACCTCTCTACCCCAGCATGGTTGAGGCCTGCAAGATCCATTTTCAGCCCGCCCAGAACTTGTCCATAGATGAGGATGGTAGCCTCAAAGGCCAGAATTGGCCTAAAACAATACATGCATAACAAACCAACAAAATGGGGTTACAAGCTGTTTGTTTTGGCTGAAAATGTGCATACACATGCAATATTTTGGTTTATGAGGGGAAAAGCAGTTTTGCGACCGGTAAGGGACTCAGTTACGATTCTGTGATGGAGTTATTGGATTTTCAACTGCTGGGAAAGGGCTACAAACTATTTGTGGACAACTTTTATACAAGCCCTACCCTGTTTGCAGATCTGAGGAAGCTGGAGGTGTGGGCTTGTGGCACCATTAGGACCAACAGAGTGGGCTTTCCGAAGACAAAGGTAAATGACATGAGGGCTGAGCAGGGTACCATGCGATGGATCCGTGAAGATGGCCTGCTGTTTGTGAAGTAGATGGACACCAGAGAGGTGGTAATGTGCTCCACTATCCACAAGTCCTTCAGTGGCGATCACATCCTCAGGTGTGTGAAGGACGCTACTGGGGCATGGACCACCAAAAATGTCCCCATTCCTGCAGCTATCAAGGACTACAACAAGAGCATGGGAGGTGTAGACCTATCAGACGCACTGATAGGGTACTACAATGTTCTCCATAAGACAAAGAAATGGTACAAGACATTGTTTTACCATTTCATTGACATTGCTGTGGTGAATTCCTTCATCCTGCAGAAGGACATGGCGAAGAGCTGTGGACAGCCCCCCATATCACAGCTAGCCTTTCAGGGAGCTGCTCATCCAGGATCTTGCTGGCTATAGCACGAAGTCCACTACATCACATTCTGCCCCTCTACCTCTGCCCCCTACCTCCAGTGGTGTTCATATGCCAAAGTTCATAACTGCAGGCATGAATGTGCCTCAGGGCCAAAAGGGCACAGCATGGAGGAGTCGTTGTTTTCTGTGTCGCATGAAGTCCCCCATCACCTGCACCACTTGTTCAGTTTGCCTCTGCTTTACAGCAGAAACAGACTGCTATGGGACATGGCACCAGCAGCAAAATATTGTGTAGAGAACTGAGGGTCTTCCAAAGGGTCTACCCCCTTTTTTTCAACAACAAAAAAATTAAAATATTTAAAACATTTTTATAAAAACATTTGTGTGTTAGAATTGCCTTTTGATATGTTCTATATAGTTATTTGCACTGTTCTATATAGTTATATCATTTCACCAATTCGGCCACTTGGGTACATTTGGGCAACTTGTGTGGGACACCTGGGTGACCTCATGCTAAATGTCATGTAGCTCAACCATTCCTGAAGTTAACAGTCTGAAACTTTGCACAACTACACTTACCCTCTTGTGTTATCCATCAAAATTATCCCCAGCATCCTATCTGACTGTGTGGCTATTCTAGTACATGTGAAAGATGATGCTACAACAACAAAACAGAAAACGTATGCTCTTTCTTTCTATTTTCTTCTATCAGATCTATTGTTATATTCTCTTACATTCAATTAACATTTCCACAAACTTCAGAATGTTTCCATTCAAATGATACCAAGAAAATGCATATCCTTGCCTCTGGGGCTGAGCTACAGGCATTTAGATTAGGGTGTCTCCAGGCGGAAATTGAGAACAAGGGATGCAGCCATAAGAAGATAAGGACAACAAAGTCAAGGCATTGGAGCGGCCATCACAAAGCCCTGACCTCAGTCCTATAGAAAATTTGTGGGCAGAACTGAAAAAGCGTGTGCGAGCAAGGAGGCCTACAAACCTGACTCAGTTACACCAGCTCTGTCAGGAGGAATGAGCCCAAATTCACCCAACATATTGTGGGAAGCTTGGGGAAGGCTACCCGAAACATTTGACCTAAGTTAAATAATTTAAAGGCTATGCTACCAAATACTAATTGAGTTCATGTACATTTCTGACCCACTGGGAATGTGATGAAAGAAATAAAAGCTGAATGAAACATTTCACATTCTTAAAATAAAGTGGTCATCCTAACAGACCTAAAACAGGGAATATCTACTAGGATTAAATGTCAGGAATTGTGAAAAACTGTGTTAAAATGTATTTGGCTAAGGTGAATGTAAACTTCTGACTTCAACTCTATGTGTGGAATTATTTATTAATTCAGAATGGCCCTCCCAAAAAACAACATCCGTAGCTTGCTCTCGAATAGCAAATAGAGGAGAGGGTACGTGCGGTGAAATTTACGAATATGCCTGGTAGGCTACACCGGTTGTAAAGCGGATTCATGTGCTTAAATTTAAGAACTGAGCAATCAATAGCTGCACGAGACCTCTTTTAAACTGTGGCCAGTCAAACTGGTTTCTAACGCGATTGTGCAATGACTGGGCTTGTAAGGACACGTTTCACTAGGCTCTGTAGGCGTTGGGCTCTCCAACTCTGTCCCAGGAGTTCTAGGCCTATAGGCTATGCTTAGAGTTATTTGGATACTTTAGTTGGGATACAAACCTTATCAAAACATCTAGGCGTATGGGCTAGGCTACGTGATGCATTCAACTATTTAAACAGCACACGCTGTTTCTTACCACACACTGGGCATCAATATTAATATTCTCACCCATCAGACCATTCTCAATTTAATCTAGTCTATAAAATATACTACATATTATGTGTGAAATTAGTTTTGATTTAGAACGGGCCATTATCATGCACCTGTCAGAACAGGGGCAGGGGGAAAAAATACATGTAATCTGTATGCACTTGAGTAGCGAATGGATAAAGCTTTTCTCGCGGGTCATTTTCATGCCAGCCAGGTAGGCTACTCCAGTTGTAAGCAATGTGCTTAGTATTAGGAAAGTTTTAAAATAAATATAGTAGGCGTAGCCAATGGAAAGCTGATGGAATCTTATTTTTAATAGAGGCCATCAAATTTGTTTTATCACACAATTGCATCACATTACCTATAGAAATGTTGTGCAACATGGGCTTATAGGAACACTTATTTCATTCCATGCATCAACCTGCTATGAGGAGTTGGCTCTCGTTTTACAACAGGTGATCCTATCCCGCTGAAACGCATTGCCAGGGCTCTCATGGAGTGTTTGATTTGATCGCATTTGCATTGCTGTCAGAGTGATAAGAGGGACAATAGAGTGCTGAGTACCAGGCCATTAGTGACCGTCCGTTAGCAAGTTTGGTCGTCTACTAATGATGGTCATGACTCGGGACTTGCCAGTGTGGCACACACCCACCCTTTCCCTCTCTCCCGCTCCCTTTCCTCAATCCATCAGACCTCTGATGTTTGGCAGCTGTAAAGAGGAGTAGTGCCGGGGGAGCAAATGAGTATCACCTTTTTTGCTGAGTCATTGGGTTTGCCAAGGAAGAGGAACTCTGACACACACACACACGTGCGTCATCCCTCCCAACATGACATGCAGGTCTCCACCAAGCACTCCCAGCTGCAGGAATGTTCTAGATCATAATTTCAGCAAACCCTTAACCAGCCGCAGTTGCTGGCTGTGCCTGCTCCCATTTTGAAATCCAAAAGCCCCCTTTCTATTTATAGATATATATTAATGTGTACACATTGTGTAGGCCTACTTTTAGTGAATTCATTCATATCCCATGAGTACAAAGAGCAGGATCTGGACTGAGGACTCTAGAGAGTAGCAAAGGCAAGGAGTTGGCAGTAAGGCAGTGTTTTCTGTGTTTACATAACATCTGTCACATACTACCTCTGCCAAAGCTATTTGGGCCATAATAACACAGTATTTTTCCTTGTCACATGGAGATAGTATGCTGAGTGCCTTCAACACAGGGCAAACCAGCACTTCATTTAAACATCCTATGGGAACTATTATCAACCCATGAGGAAGTGAGGCCAACTAGCATGGTGGTTGATTTATGAAACATGGTGGCACACCCTTTTACCAGAGGTTACATTTCTTTTTTTGAGCTACATCTCTTTTTGAAAAGTAACTGGACCCCAAACAAACAGCCTTCGAACTGGAGATCAAAGGTTTGCTTTCAGTTTCTCTGCAAACAAGTGCAGTTTCATGCAGACACACACTCCCATTCTAAAAGGCAAAATTTGCATTAAAAGGGGAAGGGGTAAAACTTTTTCCAGTCAACTGCTGAGGGTGTAAGACTTCCTGTGTATTTGTTTTAGTTGAAGGGTAATACTTTTTAGCGTGTGTTTGGGTCAGTGTGTGTGTGTGTGTGTGTGTGTGTGTGTGTGTGTGTGTGTGTGTGTGTGTGTGTGTGTGTGTGTGTGTGTGTGTGTGTGTGTGTGTGTGTGTGTGTGTGTGTGCGCACGACACGTACAAAAGTGTTCTCTTTCAGTCGACATCTCACTATTGGATACGCCCCTTGTGTCCTATTTGCAGAAACCTTATTCAACCACTTCTAATAGGCCAATCAGAACTTTGTAGGCGTGAACCCCGCATATCTATATAGCATCCGCAATGCTCACGCAACCCGACTTCAACTGTATATTATTAGGCCGTGTGTAAAGACAAGATTAAATTAAGAATATATTACCAAGTGCTTGTCAAATTGTGAATGAGAGACTGATGAACTGTGTGCATGCCTTTCATGGAACTTTAAAAAAAATCATCATTAGTCACATCATGTAGCCTTAGTTTCTATTTCTAATACAAACCATAGGCCCTAAGAATGTATCACAACTAAAGTTGCATGAATAACTCTAAATTAAGCATATGGGAGGACATGTTTCAAATGATCACTTTGTTAACTGCTCAACACAGAATAGCCGCATGTGCGCATTACTTTGTAAATCGTTTGTGGGGGGGGGGGACTTTCCATTTTATTCAGCTATGTTCAATTATATTATTTTACTATAAAAACAGAAAAAATAATGCCACAGGAATTATAAGCAAATATTGTCTGTTAAATTAACTAGTGCAGCCTAAAGCCATATGGCATAGCCAGATCAGGGCCTAACTTAAGGACGACTCAGAATTTGCTATTCGGTTCTTCTAAAATAGGCTACATTTTCTTTACATCATAATGTTTCTTTAGACCTGCCTAAAATAAATAATGGCTTTATTGTGATGGTGTAGGTTATATTAAATGGATTCATTATACTTTTTAGAATGTAAAATGTTCCAAAAGGTCCGCATCAGTGGCTTGTATTTCTGATAAAATCTCACAAATATGATAGTGGTATTGTAATGAGCAGTGGGGATTCAATGACTGTTTGTGCATGACAGATATTGATACATCAAACAGATATCATCATGCAGAAACTGATAGATAGCATGTGACAGAATATATTTTTGTGGCCCTGAAAGACAAACTGAGAAATGGTTTTGACAATGTTCGGCTTCAATTTGTACAGGAAAAAAAAACTGACAGTGCATTCGGAAAGTATTCAAACCCCTTGACTTTTTCCACATTTTGTTACATTATAGCCTTATTCTGAAATTGATATTTCGTCTCTTTTTTTATTTATTTTTTATCCTCAAATCTACACACAATAGCCCATAATGGAAAAAGCCAAAACAGGTTTTTAGAAACTTTGGCCAAAACCCCCCAGAAATACCTAATTTACATAAGTATTCAAATCCTTTGCTATGAGACTCGAAATTGAGCTCAGGTGCATCCTGGTATCATTGATCATTCTTGAGCTGTTTCAACAAGTTGATTAAGAGTCCACCTGTGGTAAATACAATTGATTGGACATGATTTGGAAAGGCACACACGTCTATACAAAAGGGCCCACAGTTGACAGTGCATGGCAGAACAAAAACCAAGCCATGAGGTCAAAGGAATTGTCTGTAGAGCTCAAGAGACAGGATTATGACAAGGCACAGATCTGGGCAAAGGTAACAAAACATTTCTGCAGCATTGAAGGTACCCAAAAACATAGTGACCTCCACCTTTCTTAAATGGAAGAAGTTTGGAAGCACCAAGACTCTTCCTAGAGCTGGCGGCCCGGCCAAACTGAGCAATTGGGGGAGAAGGGCCTTGGTCAAGGAGGTTACCAAAAACCAGATGGTCACTGACAGAGCTCCAGAGTTATCTGTGGGGATGGGAGGACCTTCCAGAACGACAACCATCTCTGCAGCACTCCATCTATCAGGCCTTTATGGTAGAATGGGCAGACGGAAGCTACTCCTCAGTAAATGGCACATTACAGCCCGCTAGGAGTTTGCGAAAAGGCACCTAAAGGACTCAGACCATGAGAAACAATATTCTCTGGTCTGATGAAACCAAGATTGAACTCTTTGGCCTGAATGGCAAGCGTCACGTCTGGAGGAAACCTGGCACCATCCCTATGGGGAAGCATGGTGGTGGCAGCGTCATGCTGTGGGGATGTTTTTCAGCGGCAGGGACTGGAACCAGTCAGGATCGATGCAAAGATGAAAGGAGCCAAGTACAGAGAGATCCTTGATGAAAATCTGCTCCAGAGCGCTCAGGACCTGACTGGGGCGAAGGTTCACCTTCCAACAGGACAACAACCCTAAGCACACAGCAAAGACGACGCAGGCGTGGCTTTGGGACAAGTCTCTAAATGTCCTTAAGTTTCCCCAGCTAGAGGCCGGACTTGAACCCAACCTAATATCTCTGGAGAGACCTGAAAATAGCTGTGCAGCGATGCTCCCTATCCAACCTGACAGAGCTTTAGAGGATCTGCAGGGAAGAATGTGAGAAACTCCCCAAATACAGGTGTGCCAAGACTCAAGTCTGTAATGGCTGCCAAAGCTGCTTCAATGTACTGAGTAAAGGGTCTGAATACTTAAGTAAATGTTATATCAGTTCAGTTTTTGCAAAAAAATATGAAAACCTGTTTTTGCTTTGTCATTATGGGGTATTGTGTGTAGATTGATGAGGGGGGGAAAAACAATTGAATACATTTTAGAATAAGGCTGTAATGTAACTAAATGTGGAAAAAGTCCAGGTCTGAATACTTTCCGAATGCACTGTAGCTCTCCCACAAGACTCAAAATATGAACCCTTTAAGACTTAGGTACAACAGCCAGAATAAGATAAAGACAAGTGAAAGTTATTTTGTCTCTAAATGTAATGGGAAAATTGCATTGACTGGCAGAATAAATCTGTCCCAATCCAGAATCGGGTAAACTGCTACTACACAAGATAAATGAAAGAACACCAATTTCCCAAACCAGATATTTTGTTTCTCAGTCATCACCAGTCCATGTATGAGCATAAACAATTGAGTACCGTTCCCGCTCTACATTAACATAACCTACATCAAGTGATACAAACTGTCATTAGGAGAATAGGGGAGAGAATAAGGGGGGCAATTGTCCCCACATTTGCGTTGGACCTATCCCAACAGTAACAATATTCATAATCTTATGAATGTGAACGTGACATTGAGTGAGTACCTAGCCTGGCATCTCATCTGAGTAGCACCTACCTAGCCTGTCTCACCTAATTAGTACCCAAGTTGTACCTGCCTAGCATCTCATCTAAGTAACACATACCTAGCCTAGATTATGTCTCACCTGTCCTCCCACCAGCTGCAGTAGAGCAGTGTTGACAGGCAGCAGCTCGATGTCGGAAGCGATGGCCGTCTGGTCGAAGGGGCAGGCCTTGCGGTGCAGCTTGTTCAGGCACATCTTGCAGACGGTGTGTCCACAGCCCAGGCTGATGGGCTTGCGGACGCTCTCCTCGAACAGCTGGGTGCAGATGGGACACAGCAGGAATTCCGTCCATTGCGGCGCTTGTACAGGCATTGTAACCCACAGAGGTCACTAGGGGAAGCACAATGGCTTCGACAAAAAACGCCTTCCCTTTCAAATAAAAAGGTAGATCCTTCAGTGCGTTTTCTTTTCGAAAACAAAGTGACGCAAAAGATGTGACAAATTCCACTGGAATCAAAAACTCTTCTGACCATCAATTTTCTTCTAAATGTTCAGACATCATGAACATTCAGTACATGGTATGACCTGAAAAGACAAAGAACAGTCAACTGCATACACCAAACCCAAAGAGCAAACAGATTAATCCCGTGGGAAGAAAAAACATCAAAATTTGCTTTAACTACCTAACTATGCTATGCTATGGCCAGCTAAAAGCAGCAAGGGTGCAGCAGATTCACCTGTCTGCCCTTTCAGTAAAGGACAAAACCAGCAGGACGTCAATGAGACTCCCCTGTTGTCTTCACTGAGGTCTGGGAGCGTTGGGATATCCCCCAGCAGCAGTCGTGTTCACTAAATGCCAGCAGGCTGATGAGTTACTTAGTGGCTATTTTAAGACCCTTCCTCTGTCCAATAAAAAGCGCTCATCTGAAAACAGGAAGTTTGGGGCTTCAATGGGGAGAGACTGCTTCTTGTTGCTGTGTACGAACAGGTTACCGTAAGTGAATAGCCACATTTCAGCTGCAAAAGTGAAACCCTGGGCGAGATGTTATACCATTATTGATGCGTAACGAGTGGAAAGAAGCATAATTTCGACTGTCTCATCACATACCAAAGGGAGTTTCACATGATTAATATTAGGCAAACCTTATGCAACGTGAGCATGACTATCAGGAAACAACCAAATGGTTCACTCCAATAAATCATTGTCTTTATGTAATCACGTGGCGAACTATGATTCACTTCACAAGCATGTCTGAGCCTGTAGACAAAAAAAAACACTTCTATTCCTATGACCCATTAGTGCATATCAACTCTTCTTTTCCATTAGAAATGATTTGAATATCAAGATAGATGCCAATACAAAAGTCTGCTGTGTAAACCTCTCCTATACAAGCAGTGCTCTCAAACGCATCGAAACAAGACAACCCAACCAACAACAAAAAAAGACTCACCACAAGAAGTATGGATGATATGATGGAAATGCATCTGTTGCAACATGAGTGGACAGACAGAGAGGCTAATCACTTCTTAGTTTGTTGCGGATTTCCAGAGTATAAGATAGTCAACTCCATGATGCTGGTACTGGTTAGCTAGTCTGCAGAGATAGAAACACTGTGCGCCTAGTCTTGCCACTTTCTCACCTGACATGTGAAAACAATGAGGAAGAGGTTCTCAGTTGATTTATGCTCCCGGAAACAAAAACAAACCTAACAAAGTAGTAATTAGAATTTGCCTAAAATATCCTAAAATATCCTGCACGTATCCTTGCATCTGATTCAAGATGGACGTGTGTAACATTCAAATGATATATTTTGTTCACATACGTGCCCGTGCCACCACCGGCCCGTCACTAAGGCATAATTTGGTCTTGTGGCCAGTGTCAAAAAAGTCACAACCGATGTCTTCGACCCGAACAAGGATTTCACAGGATGAAAATAGCCAGAGGGGTGTACTCAGTGGGTGAGTTACCAATCAGAGTAGGGCTGTGGCGAATGTAGCAACATACGCCACATGAAATAGGAGCAGGAAACACTCTCACAGTGTTGCTATCTCTGGGTTGGTGCCCCCCCTTGGGTTGTGCCGTGGCGGAGATCTTTGTGGGCTATACTCGGCCTTGTCTCAGGGTGGTAAGTTGGTGGTTGAAGATGTCCCTCTAGTGGTGTGGGGGCTGTGCTTTGGCAAAGCGGGTGGGGTTATATCCTTCCTGTTTGGCCATGTCCGGGAGGTGTCATCGGATGTGGCCACAGTGTCTCCTGACCCCTCCTGTCTCAGCCTCCAGTATGCTGCAGTAGTTTATGTGTTGGGGGGCTAGGGTCAGTTTGTTATATCTGGAGTACTTCTCCTGTCCTATCTGGTGTCCTGTGTGAATTTAAGTATGCTCTCTCTAATTCTCTCTTTCTCTCTCTCTCTCTCTCTCTCAGAGGACCTGAGCCCTAGGACCATGCCTCAGGACTACCGGGCATGATGACTCCTTGCTGTGCCCAGTCCACCTAGTCGTGCTGCTGCTCCAGTGTCAACTTTTCTCCCTGTGATTATTATTATTTGACCATGCTGGTCAATTATGAACATCTTGGCCATGTTCTGTTATAAACTCCACCCGGCACAGCCAGAAGACTGGCCACCCCACATAGCCTGGTTCCTCTCTAGGTGTCGGCCTTTCTAGGGAGTTTTTCCTTTCCACCATGCTTCTACACCTGCATTGCTTGCTGTTTGGGGTTTTAGGCTGGGTTTCTGTACAGCACTTTGAGATATCAGCTGATGTACGAATGGCTATATAAATAAATTTGAATGGCCCAGGATATGAGTGTGTGTTAAGCCTGGGAATTGGCTGTAACAGGTGACAATGGAACAACAGGGGCTTTTCCTCAGTCAGTGTTTGACAGACAGCGGGAAAGTACCCTCTTATAAATTCAACTATATACTAATCTACACCAAGAAGATAAATATTCCTATGTGTTTCTGGGAAGGCTGATCGACATTGCGTTCACTGCCTGGGACTGCTCTGGTTCCACTCAAAATGCAGTAGCAGAAGGCCATCTGTCATTTCCTTTAATACTTCTGGACAAAACAAAATGGTGTAATAGGTAGGCTATGTCTGCATGTGATCTAACAACACAAGACCTAATAGATAAGTGAATCCAGTGCAGCCTTGTCCATAAACTACAACTACTTGAAATAGGGCAAGTGAGGGAAAGGGGATACCTAGTCTGTTGCACAACTGATTCCATTCAACCGAAATGTGTCTTCTGCATTTAACCCAACCTGAATCAGAGAGGTGTGGGGGGGCTGGCTTAAATCGACATCATCGGCAAACAGGGAGCAATTGTTGTTGGGGGTCAACTGCCATGCTCAAATGCAGAACGGCAGATTTGTCCACCTTTCCGGCTTAGGGATTCAAAACAGTGACCTTTCGGTTACCACTCGGCTACCTGCCGCCCTTCCGAGGTCAACTTCCACACAAATCTTCCATTGACATCAATAGTTAGGTTTCCATCCTATATGCAACAGATTATCATGCAAATATTACAAAAGTCCACTTTATTTTTTTAATATGCACGTTTTCCCACAAGAAGTTTGTTTCCACCAAGCTGACTTGCTGCGGATACAAGGCTGTGTGTGATGACGTAAAGTTAGTACACATTTAAAAAACGAATTCAATGCATTTCTATAGCATTTTTCACTATATTGATGGTTTTGTCACACAAACTGTTGCAATAAATGACAACAAAACTTGTCCAGTCTGGTTTTCACGTATGCCCTCTAGACAACAGTTTGCTGGTAAAGTGGACACTGGATAGGTTAGGTTATATG
The DNA here is from genome assembly GCF_021184085.1 of Oncorhynchus gorbuscha. NCBI lineage: Eukaryota > Metazoa > Chordata > Actinopteri > Salmoniformes > Salmonidae > Oncorhynchus > Oncorhynchus gorbuscha. Next base: position 45,010,739 of record NC_060187.1, read on the forward strand.
ATGAGTTGGAAAAGAGCAAGATCATGTGTATTTGTTAATTGGCAGCTAAGCACTGATCATCATGTTACTAGCATACAAATTAACACTCTGGATATTTATTGGAAAAGAGCATCAAGCTCATCACCGTGCACTTTCACCACCCTGTGAAGTTCATTATTATTTGTAGCATCTGTAGCCTAATAAACTGGGCATGCTTTTTCAAGTCGTAGTGGGAGGGCCACACAACATAGCACTGCGTGACTGCAAATTTACCTCAACATGGTTATTCTATCAACAATTGCGCAGAAAATCGCTTCCACCGCAATTTGTCACATAATTCAGTTTACCGACACAAAAAGATCCCACCATGTCGAACTTGTCTGAAATTTTCTGTCAACATTTATAAAATTGCATCGGCACTTCCTGATTCCATCACCATGAGCGTGATTTTTTTGTTGTTGTTGTTGGTATGACTTTACTCACATAATAACAGGACATTGGAAATATGGTTACTGTAAGACAAGGCACAATAGTTTGAATTACATGGAACTCAAATCAGAGATTTAAGGTCTACGCTTTCATCTTTCACCCTCATCGCAGACTGATGCGACACATCCTGCAGTGACTTCTAGCCTAGACAAAATACAGCCTCTGTCTTAGCTATGACTCCTTCACCGAAGTGAGGTTACAATTACATGACTAAATTTACACCCAACTCCCCCTGACCGTCTGGCTATTATAGCCTGGCCTACATACTGTGTGGTTACATTTCACACAGTATTTAGGCCAGACCCTTTTACTCACATCTAACTTACGCAATTGTGCATGTCCCAAATGCCATATAAATCATGATGTGACACTCACAGATTAATGTTCACTAGCTATCCTAATTGCTGGTCTCTTTATAACGTTCCCTTTATAGCCAATTTCAACTAGACAGGAACTAGTGTGATTTGCTATCCGGCTGACTGTATTCTATCAGTCCCAAACAAAGTCAAGTAAGGCCTAGGCCTAAATCATAGTGGAAACTGTGGCCACTGCAGACATACAGTCATGATGAGGATGCAGATCACTCACAGCTACCAAACCATTTTTTTTACCATGACTCATAATAGCTAACAATAAGGAACTGCATATAGTCTTACACAACCACTACTCACAGGCCTATTAATTACCCTACACTAAATCAATTCAATCCAGACCAGTATCTGTGATGCATTTTACAATGTTATCATCAAAGCCACCATTTTTCCTGAATATGTAAAAAACACTATAAGTAACAAGTAGTTGCATTTTTGTTTTGTTTCACTGTTCACTCTAGTTATGCTGTTGGATATATGAATACTACAACCTGGGAACTCAGTTTGAATAGCATGGGCACTTCCTCTGTTTTCCACTTTCACAGCAGTAAGATCAAAAGTTGTTAAGTTGTTAGGCCTCTGAAAATGTATTAGTTAAAAGCATTTAAACATAGCAAGCAAATATATCACTACGGTGCAATGGAAACAATGCAAGAGTAGCTAGCTAGCTACTGAGTTACTTCAAATTAGGCTAGTTAACGTTACTAGCTAGCTAAAAAAGGTACCCATCGCAACATTTGGCAAAAGCCCATATAACCTAACTATTTGACTAGTTATAACGCTGTGTCTATCTAGCCCGTTCGATCTAGTTTGCTTTAGCAGAAATACTAGCTACAGAGACCTTGCTATAAGGGTAAGGTAGTAATGCAAATTCAGTGGACACATGTAAACGTTAGCTAGGATAGCTAACTAACGTAGCTAAGTTACGAGCAAGCTAACGTTAACGTATTGACACGGCCAACCAGTTAAGTAGCTAGCTAGTAATCACAATTACAAGTTAATATTTTTTAATCTACTTCATGCACCTAAGGTCCTCAATAAACCATGAACAATATCTAGCTCGACAGCTAGATTGGACGGCTATCCCGGTTAATTAGCTAACGTTAGCTTAGCTGCTAGCATAGCTAGACGTAAATTTGCCGCAAAAATAAAACATGTCGAACATAAACCTTAGCTAGCCAACGTTAGCTGTTTATAGCTAATGTACTCCCGCCGGCAGAATATACTTACAATTTCCAATAAAATGCCATCAATCTTCAGCTGTTTCTATGATAATAGTGTTGTATTTCCTCGGTGTAGCTGGAGCCTGGCAGTAACGAGCAAGCGAGTTACTATCTTTTAGGTAGGGTGTGTGTCAGACAGCACCCAGAACAGTAAGGAAAGGTGCAAGACCTGAGAAAAAAAATTGTAACACATAGGCAGGTTACTATAACACAATTTCTAAAAGGAAAAGGTTGCAAATTTGCTTTACTGTAATTTACATAATAAAAACATTTGCACATGCATATCACTTTTGTTGTACAGAATATTTTGCTGGAAATTGCACTGATTGGTTATTGAAAGAGCCATGCATAGTCCATCCCAGCCTCCACAAAGCATATCACTTGTTGAACAGAATATTTTGCTGGAAGGTGCACTGATTGGTTATTGAACGAGCCATGTATAGTCCATCCCAGCCTCCACAAAGCATAGTCATATGACTGTTAGACTGCACTGTTACATGCTCAAAGTTATTAAAATGTATCAAATACAATGATTTTACTGTTTAACCAATTGGAGAGAACTTGCTTTGTGCATAGGCCTAGCCTGTTTATGTTGACCATCTGTAGCACACACAACAGCTACTGTTATTTTATTGTTGACCCTTAATTACTTGTTATTTTTCTATTTTTTATTTATTTTATTTTAGTAAATACTTTCGTAACACTTTTTTTCTTAAAACTGCATTGTTGGTTAAGGGCTTGTAAAGTAAGCGTTTCACTGTAAGGTCTGTTGTTTTCGGGCATGTGACAATTACAATTTTATCTGATTTGACAACTGGGAGGAATGTCATTTAAGACATCAAACAACTGCCTCAAGACTATTGCAGTGTTGACCATAAAGATAGATAGAGGACTCATCTTTATATCTGTGCCATATAGCATCTGTGACAGCATGGGCAGCACCATTGAGGCTACAACCCATAGGAGCCCCAACTAGTGGACTACATTGAATACTTTAAAATCCGGGTTAGGGAGGGTTTGGTAAGGGTAGGCTGTCAATGTAAATAAGAATTTGTTCCTAAATTACTGACTTGCCCAGTCAAAATATTTTTTTTCAATATACACAGTGCATTCGGAACGTATTCAGACACCTTGACTTTTTACACATTGTTACTTTAACCTTATTCTTCAATGGATGAAAAGAACATTTTCCCTCAATCTACACACAATACACCGTAACGACAAAGCAAAAACAGTTTTTTCATTTATTTTCGCAAAAAAAAAAAAAGAACAAATTAACACATTTGCATAAGTATTGAGACGATTTTCTCAGAGTCATTACAGACTCGAGTCTTTCTTGGGTATGACGCTACAGTGTTGGCACACCCATATTTTGGGGAGTTTCTCCCATTCTTCTCTGCAGATCCTGTCAAGCTTTGTCAAGTTGGATGGGGAGCATCGCTGCACAGCTATTTTCTCCAGAGATGTTAGATGGGGTTCAAGTCCGGGCTCTGGCTGGGCCACTCAAGGGACATTCAGAGACTTGTTCCGAAGCCACTTCTGTGTGATCTTGGCTGTGTGCTTAGGGTCGTTGTCCTGTTTGGAGGTGAACTCTCCCAGCCCCTGCCACTGAAAAACATTGATTTGACCATGCCTCGCTGTAGGGATGGTGCCAGGTTTTGTCCAGACGTGACGCTTGGCATTCAGGCCAAAGAGTTCAATCTTGGTTTCATCAGACCAGAGAATCTTGTTACTCATGGTATGAGAGTCCTTTAGGTGCATTTTGGCTAATGCCAAGCGGGCTGTCATGTGCCTTTTACCTAGGGGTGGCTTCCGTCTGGCCAGTCTACCCATAAAGGCTTAATTGGTGGAATGCTGCAGAGATGGTTGTCCTTCTGGAAGGTTCTCCCATCTCCACAGAGGAACTCTGGAGCTCTGTCAGAGGGACCATCGGGTTCTTGATCACCTCCCTGACCAAGGCCCGTCTCCCACGATTGCTCAGTTTGGATGGACGGCAACTCTTGGAAGAGTTTTGGTGGTTCCATACTTCTTCCATTTAAGAATGGAGGCCACTGTGTTCTTGGGTACCTTCAATGCTGCAGAAATGTTTTGTTACCCTTCCCCAGATCTGTGCCTCGTCATAATCCTGCGGGACCTGATGTAGACATGTGTGTGCCTTTCCAAATCATGTCCAATCAATCAAATTTACCACAAGTGGACTCCAATCAAGTTGTAGAAACATCTCAAGGATGATCAATCATGCACCTGAGCTCAATTTCTATTCTCATAGCAAATACTTCTGTAAATAAGGTATGTCTGTGTTTTTTCTCGCTTTGTCTTTATGGGGTGTTGTGTGGAGTTTGATGAGGAAAATGTGTTTTAAATCCATTTTAGAATAAGGCTGTAATGTAACAAAATGTGGAAAAAGTCAAGGGGTCTGAAACATTCCGAATGCACTGTGTATATATATACAGTACCAGTCAAAGGATTCTACATTGTAGAATAATAGTGAAGACATCAAAACTAGGAAATAACACATATGGAATCATGTAATAAACAAAAAATTGTTAAACAAATCAAAATATAATTTATATTTGAGATTCTTCAAAGTAGCCACCCTTTGCCTTGATGACAGCTTTGCACACTCTTGGCATTCTCTCAACCAGCTTCATGAGGTTGTCACCTGGAATGCATTTCAATTAACAGGTGTGCCTTGTTAAAAGTTCATTTGTGGAATTTCTTTCCTTTGTAATGCGTTTGAGCCAATCAGTTGTGTTGTGACATGGTAGGGGTGGTATACAGAAGATAGCCCTATTTGGTAAAAGACCAAGTCCATATTATGTCAAGAACAGCTCAAACAAGCAAAGATAAATTTACAGTCCATCATTACTTTAAGACATGAAGGTCAGTCAATCCAGAACATTTCAAGAACTTTGAATGTTTCTTCAAGTGCAGGCGTAAAAACCATCCAGCACCATGATGAAACCTGCTCTCATGAGGATCGCCACAGGAAAGGAAGACCCAGAGTTACCTCTGCTGCAGAGGACAAGTTCATGAGAGTTACCAGCCTCAGAAATTGCAGCCCAAATAAATGCTTCACAGAGTTCAAGTGACAGACACATCTCAACATGAACTGTTCAGAAGAGACTGCGTGAAGTAAAATTCTGAGTATGTGTAAATGTACTTGGTGATTAAAGGTGATTCTGATATCCTCAACAACACTTCCCTTTCAATTTTACTGAAAGAGGTGTGATTGGCAATATGGTTTGACAGTAGGTCCAGTTCTATGTTGAATGAATAACTAGATTTACAAAATGATTAGAAAAATAAATGTGAATAGTGATTAGGGAAATTGTCTGCTAAGTTTTGGAATTAAATACAGCTACCAAGACTTGAGGCTTCTCGGGGCTCCGCATCCACCTGGTGCGTGAGGTCACATATTTGTGAATAACTGGTCTGTGGAGCTACTGAAATAACAAGAGCAGATAAGAGAGAATAACTTTACAACCGTTAACTCAAAATAAGAGCCTGTCAAGCTGTTTATAATGATGGATAGATACTGCCTATTGTCATAAAACATCTAATCAAATGGCTACCCAGACTATTTGCACCCCCCCCCCCCATTATACGCTGCTGCTGTCCTCTGTTATTATCTATGCATAGTCACTTTACAGTTTTTGTCAACTGCTTTGTCTCAATTCTCGATTGAGAATATATTTTTTCAAAACAACAACTTCAATCTCTGAAATGTTTTTTTTTTTTTGTTCACACCAGATTTGAATTTCTTATTCATTTAAGCAAATTGCGTGTTTTGGCACGTGTGCAAAAGAGCAAGTACAATTGTCTACAATTTACACAATATCTACATGCACATGACTTTCTGACCAAAAGTGATGAGTTGATTCTCAGTGAAATGATCATACTCTTCACAACTTCTAACCATTCCTTTCATCGTGTGAGCCGTCACTTGCAAAATGATCCATTCAATTATCAAAATCAGTCAGACATACATGTATATGCCATATATATCTATGACATGGAATGGTTGTGATGTCTGCTAAATTGGCAAATGACCTGCCAGGTGACATAGTAATGAAATAGGAATCACAATATTACCAATCAACCAATCAAGTTTGGAAGCATACATACGGAGCTTGCCCACAGCACAGTCACTACATTTTTTTTCAACATGGAGGAACATCACAACCATGAACAGCAGCTACATGCTTGTGGAATAGAAATAAGAAGATGTGTAAGGATGCGTGGTGGTGGTATTAGGGGAAGACACAATAGAGGAAGAGGCAGAAGGCAAAGAATAAGAGTCCCTGATGAAATCAGATCCACAATTGTGGACCGTGTCATAAACCACGGTCTTACGATGGAAGAGGGATGGTCGGAGAGTACAGCCTAATATAAACAGGTCCACAGTGTCATAAACCACGGTCTTACGATGGAAGAGGGATGGTCGGAGAGTACAGCCTAACGTAAACAGGTCCACAGTGTCATAAACCACGGTCTTACGATGGAAGAGGGATGGTCGGAGAGTACAGCCTAACGTAAACAGGTCCACAGTGTCATAAACCACGGTCTTACGATGGAAGAGGGATGGTCGGAGAGTACAGCCTAACGTAAACAGGTCCACAGTGTCATAAACCACGGTCTTACGATGCAAGAGGGATGGTCGGAGAGTACAGCCTAATGTAAACAGGTCCACAGTGTCATGTATTGTATTGTCATGTCTTGTCCCTGTGCTTTCTCTTCTCTTCGTTTCCCCCTGCTGGTCTTATTAGGTTTCTTTCTCTCTCTCTATTCCTCTCTCTCTCTATCGTTCCGTTCCTGCTCCCAGCTGTTCCTCATTCTCCTAACGACCTCGTTTACTCTTTCACACCTGTCCCCTATTTTGCCCTCTGATTAAGTCTCTATTTCTCTCTCTGTTTCTGCTTCTGTCCTTGTCGGATTCTTGTTTGCTGTTTGCTGTGTTCTTGTTCCGTCCTGTCGTGTTTTGTCTTATCCTCAGATGCTGCGTGTGAGCAGGTGTCTCTGTCAGCTACGGCCCGCGCCTACCCGAAGGGACCTGCAGTCTGTTGCCGCTTATCCTGCAATTCCCCTCTACAACTAGAGGATTTCTGTTTTCCCCGTTTGGACATTTCCTGTAAAGGATTGAGGATTATGTTATTTCTGTTTGGACTTAAATAAACTCAGTTTCTGTTAAGTCGCTTTTGGGTCCTCACTCACCTGCATAACACACAGTGTCATAAACCACGGTTTTACGATGGAAGAGGGATGGTCGGAGAGTACAGCCTAATGTAAACAGTTCCACAGTGTCATCAATTGTGCAAACATTCCGCAGGGAAAACAGGTAAACATGTACTCGTCCTTTAATTTTGTTACAGCATTTCATTCACAACAATACGTCAACTATTGTAAAGGTAAATGCAAGTCTGAAAATGACAACGTACCGAAAGATATGTATGCGGAATATACAGTAATAGAGTAATACAGTAATACAGTACAATTTGAATACAATGTACTATCTGCAACATGGTCTATTTGTGAATTCTACATGTCATATATAGGACTGCACAACGACCTCATGCTGGGGGCGGAGCAGCAGTATTCAGCCATCAGCAAGATCAAGACATTTGCAACATGGTCATAGCCAACAATTCCATCAGGCTAAGAGAGATCCAAAGTGCAATCATAAGTGACAACAATATTTTCACAAATATATATATATATTTGTAATATATATATTTCCACATTCTTTTTTTTTGTGCGGAAGAGACTGGGTTCAATCTGGCCAAATTGCAGGAGACGTGGCCGCAATCTCATTGGACGCCGAGCCACAATTGGCACACTGGGCCAATGTGGGGGCAATATTACAATGTGTGCTGCCATTTCTGAGAATGCTGTGAGCACACATATTCCACACATTGGGCCCTATAACACCCAATTTCTCCTGGCCTTCCTAAATACACTTTACAGAGACCTAACACCAGAACACGAAAGAGGTTTAGTTAGACCAGATTTGTCAAATCATGTAACTGTGTGGGATAATGTAAGCTTCCACCGAACCAACATTGTTGGGGAATGGTTTGCTGCGCTTGAAAGGAAAACAATGGACTTCCTTCCACCATCCTCCCCATTCCTGAATCGGAAAGAATCGTTTTTTTCAGCATGGAGGTGGAAAGTATATGGAATGGTCCACAAGATCAGATGTCTCTGTTAGATGCCATGAATGCTGCTTGTGAGGACATCACAGGCGATCATTGCAGGGGATGGTTGTTGTGATGTCCCATAAAACAGTTGTGACAATTGCACTTAGAGTTTAGTTAAGACTGTTTCAAAAAATTAGCCAAAGCGATTGAGAAACTGTAACACTACCTACATGTACATATTACCTCAATACCTTGACACCGGTGCAGATTGACCCGGTACTTTCATCACATACTTTTTGGGGGTATTTTCTTAAAACTGCATTGTTGGTTAAGGGCTTGTAAGTAAGCATTTCACTGTAAGGTCAACACCTGTTGTATTCATCGCATGTGACATCGCATGTGACTTGTCATGCATGCGTGCCTTGAAAGCGTAAAAACCAACCGGTGGCTAAACGGGATCTTCTGACAAATTCAGGAATCCAATTCCCATTTAGGTCTCGTTAGCTCCTTGATGGCTGCTTTTTTTCTTTACTCCCTGAGATATAGAGGAACAATACATTTCAATATTGTAAACAGAATGACACTGTGTGATAATCTGGTAGGCCTAACACTAGGTATTGCCATCTGGGTCTCCAATTCCTCAGCAAGTTCTCTTGCTTCTTGAAGGCCATCCAGCTCGGATGATGCTCTGTTCTCTGAAGCCATTGTCTCCACTTCATGAAAGGTACATTTTTTTTTTTTTATACACAAAATCTAAACATAATATGCAGCACTGCATAAGCATACATTGAGGGAAATAACATAAAAAACTGATGTATCAATCCCCAATAAGTGGAGTTTGTGTACGATCTTTATAGAAAATAATGTTTTCACTTCCATGGCGGCAGTAGGTATGTGGTCAGTTGAAACATACAGACAGAGACAGAGACAGACAGACAGACAGACAGACAGACAGACAGACAGACAGACAGACAGACAGACAGACAGACAGACAGACAGACAGACAGACAGACAGACAGGCAGGCAGGCAGGCAGGCAGACAGGCAGGCAGGCAGGCAGGCAGGCAGGCAGGCAGGCAGGCAGACAGACAGACAGACAGACAGACAGACAGACAGACAGACAGACAGACAGACAGACAGACAGACAGACAGACAGACAGACAGACAGACAGACAGACAGACAGACAGATAGACAGACAGATAGATAGATAGACAGATAGATAGATAGATAGATAGATAGATAGATAGATAGATAGATAGATAGATAGATCTGTAAATGCAATGTGCAAAATCAAATTGAAAGTGACGTTTTTTGTTTTCCAACTACCCAATCAAGAATTTTCTTTTTTCAATTTCCATTTTATAAGTGTATGCAAATTGCTTCTTGGATGTGTGAACCACGAGTGCAACACCACACCCCAGTATTAGGACATTCTATCCATGTCCGACTCTCTGTACATTGATTTTAGACTAGTGTAACTAGTGCTTCGGTGACCACGTGATGAGTAACATTATCTAGTGTTGAGTAACTTTGCCTGAAAAGAGAAAAATGTAATTGCCTATGTTGCTAAGCAGGCTAAAATGTTATTCTGGTGTGCAGGACACCAGATAAGAACCCCATGTGTAAAAATAGTCTCAAATCAAGGCATAGAGAGTGTGATATGACTATGATGTAACACTGCATGTTGGTGTTTTTTTTCTTCAAGTTCACGCCTCCAGGAAATCATTTGCATATACTTTGAAAATGGAAATGAAAAGCGAAAATAGAAAATGCTAAATTGGGCAGTTGGAAAATTAAAGAAGTCACTTTCCATAACACTTTACACATTGCATTGACCATTTTCTGTCAACCATTTGCCATGTTCTGTTTACCATTTATCATTTTCACTTAGAATTTCCGTTTACCGTTTCCAATTTTCAATTAGTCATTTTGGATTTAATTTGAACAATTCAATTTCATTGTGGCATGAATCATGGATTTATTTTATCAACGTTTTATCTGTTTTTTTTTGTAGAACCATCTGCAACTGGACAGACATTTATACACTACATGACCAATAGTATGCGGACAGCTGCTCGTCGAACATCTCATTCCAAAATCATGGACATGGTCCCCCCTTTGCTGCTAAAACAGCCTCCACTATTCTGGGAAGGCTTTGCACTAGATGTTGGAACATTGCTGAAGGGATTTGCTTCCATTCAGCCCCAATATCATTAGTGAGGTCAGGCACTGATGTTGGGCGATTGGGCTTTGCTCTCAATCGCCATTCAAATTCATTCCAAAGGTGTTCAATTGGGTTGAGGTCAGGGCTCTGTGCAGGCCAGTCAAGTTCTTTCATTCCGATCTCGACAAACTGTATGGACTTCGTTTTGTGCTGGGGGCATTGTCATGCTGTAACAGGGAAGAGCCTTTCCCAAACTGTTACCACAAAGTTGGAATCACAGAATCATCTAGAATGTCATTGTATGCTGTAGAGTTAAGATTTCTCTTCGCTGGAACTAAGGGGCCTAGCCCAAACCATGAAAAGGAGCCCCAGTTCATTAGTTCTCCTCCACCAAACTTTACAGTTGGCACTATGCATTGGGGCAGGTAGCTCACACCTGGCATCTGCCAAACCCAGATTTATCCTTTGGAATGCCAGATGATGAAGCCTAATTCATCACTCCAGAGAACGTGTTTCCATTGCTCCAGGGTCCAATGGTGGTGAGCTTTACACCACTCCAGCTGACGCTTGGCATTGCGCATGGTGATCTTAAGCTTGTGTGTGGCTGCTCGGCCATGGAATCCCATTTCATGAAGCTCCCAATGAACAGTTCTTGTGCTGACGTTTGGAACTTGGTAGTCAGTGTTGCAACCGAGAACAGACCATTTTTACATGCTTCATCACTTGGCGGTCCCGTTCTAGGAGCTGCCTAAATAGTGACACCTACTGGTATATGAGGGGTTGTGCATTACATTGAGAACACTTCTACCATCCGAATGCCAAATGTATGGAAGCATTAAAAAACCTCTTACTAAGGAAACAAGTAAACTGACAAATCCCAATGGATTTCGACAATACATTTCATTTGTCATTTTGAGTTCCCTTTACATTAGTTGCCGTGGTCCTTTAGAAGAGTTTCGGCAGCTGTCGAAGTCTACTTAGGTCCAAGAAATTTCCCATCGACCCTTCTGGTTGAGGACACTCCCTCTGCATTTCTCCTAAAGATGGCCGCCATTTGGCGCCATTCTCTTTCTCCAGACTGTGTTTGGCGCCGCGGGCCAAAAGCTGCATTTTAGGACGCAAGTCTCTGAGTAGCTGACTTTGAGAGTCTGCATGCAGCTCCTGGGGGTTGACAGGGTCGGAGTGGGGCAACTCGTTGGTGATGTTCTTCAGAACCCTCACTCTTTGCCCTTCTTGTTCCTGTTGAACATGGAACTGTACAGTGTATCCCATCTCCGATTGCTCCTCCTCACTCCCGCTCCCCTCCTCTATCAGCCCGTACCTCTTCATGTACTTGCGGGTGGCAAAGGACATGTTGTTCGGAGACAGAATACTGCTCAGTCCCATGGCGCTCTTCTCCGTTGGGGGGTTCTCTGAGAGCAGTGTGCAGGGGCTGAGCCTGGGAAGGGCCTTGGGAGGCTGTTGCCCTCCCCCTACAGAGAGCCTGGAGAGCTGCTGGTCGCTCAGGTATCGGAGGGCGATGGCGTTGGCCTCCAGGCTGAGATCCACGCTGCCGCCCCACATGCTGGTCGCCGTCGACTCTGGGAGGGTCAGTCTTCTGATGACCGCCTCCGGGTTGATGCCGGCCAGGGTACTGGGGAGAAGGAAACAGGAGCTGTATTTACAATCAAAGCTACAGGAACACCTTCTGCATAAGGGAATGATGTCAAACTTACATGAGAATGAGCCAGAAAGTATGGGAATCGGCCATTGTAATAGCCCCTATTGTAATGTTAGAATGTCTGTAACCATAATCAAGGATGGAAAAAGTACCCAATTGTCATACTTGAGTAAAAGATACCTAAATAGAAAATGACAAGTAAAGTCACCCAGTAAAATACTACTTGAGTAAAAGTGGAAGTACTTAGTTGTAAATATACTTAAGTATCAAAAGTAAATGTAATTGCTAAAATATAATTGTCAAAAGTAAAAAAATATTTCAAATTCCTTACATTAGGCAAACCAGACGGTGCCATTTTCTTGTTTAACATTTTTTTATTTACAGAGAGCCAGGAGCACACTCCAACTCAGACATCATTTACAAACGAAGCAGGTGTTTAGTGAGCCGCCAGGGATTTTCTCTCGATAATTGGACCATTTTCCTGTCCTGCCAAGCATTCAAAATGTACCGATGTAGCGTAAAAAATAAATTATTTTCTTTAGGAATGCAAACTGGACAGTTTTATCTCAATCTTCATTCAAAGACTCAATCATGGACACTCTCACTGACAGTTGTGGCTACTTTGTGTGATGTATTGTTTTCTCTATGGTCTTGCCCTTTGTGCTGTTGTCTGTGACAATAATGTTTGTACCATGTTGTGCTGCAGCCATGTGTTGCTACCATGCTGTGTGTTGCTACCATACTTCTACCATTCAAATGCCTACTTTGATGTAACCTGCTTACCACTGAAAAGAAGCTGTGTTCTTTTCAGCCGACCTATCATAACAACGGATTTAGACATTGATCAGCTTCAATACTCATTTGCCTAGACTACCTAAATAACATTGAATAGTTGAAAGTAAGTCTAACACAAGCTGTATGTGAAAGTAAATTCATAGTGAGGTTGGTTTGATGAAGGTTATATAAACATCTGATTTGCCCGACAAAGGACACCATAATTTAAATGTGTAGCTAGATATACTATCGTTCATCCATGGTTGACTGGATCGTTGGAAGTTTAGAAATAGTTACCATTAGTCTTATAAATAGGATACTAAATCCATTATATTAATAATACACTTTTATCTTTGGATATTGTCTTGTATATGAAGGTTATCTGATTTCAAATGTAATCTACAAGTTATTAATATGTTGGATTCACATCTGCATCTCAACCAAAAATCTAAGTTGAAGAATAGGACTAAATCAAATCAAACTTTATTTAAAGTGCATTTAAAGTTTGATTTGATTTGGTCCTATTCTTTAACTTGGATTTTTGTTTGAGACGGAGCTGTGAATCCAACCTATCAGTAATCTATTTGAAAACAAACTGCTTGGATTGTATATTTACTCAATTTTATGAATAACATAAATCCAAACGTTAAAGTTTATTATTAACTAAATGAATTTGGCATCCTAATTATACGGCTAGTGGTAACTACTTCTAAACTACCAAAGATCCAATCAACCATGCATCATGTTGAAATGATGGTGTCCTTTGGGCAAATCAGATGTCAATGTAGCCTACATAAACCCAACCTTACTTTGAATTTACTTTCACATACAACTTGTACAAGAACAGTTAGAGGAGTTACTTTCAACTAGGCAATGTTTCAGTAGTCTACTCAACTGAGTATGGAAGTTGAGTAATGTCTAAATGTTGACATGACAGCTCAGCTGAATGAAGCACAGCTTGTTTCCAGATGTAGGCATCTGGATGGTAGACTTGTTATGGCTGAAGTATATATATATATATATGTACCGTGGCTTAGAAAAGTATTCAGACCCCTAGTGTTTTTCCTCATTTTGTTACGTTACAGCCACACAATACCCTATAATGACAAAGCGAAAACAGGATTTTAGAAATGTATGCAAATGTATTACAAATAAAAAACAAGAATACCTTCTCTACATAAGTATTCGGGAACCATTGCTATGAGACTCAAAATTGAGTCCAGTTGCAGCCTATTTCCATTGATAATCCTTGAGATGTTTCTACAACTTGAATTGGAGTCCACCTGTGGTAAATTCAATTGATTGGACATGTTTTGGAAAGGCACACACTTCTGTATAAGGTCCCACAGTTGACAGTGCATGTCAGCGCAAAAAACCAAGCCATAGAGATTATCTGGTCTGATGAAACCAAGACTGAACTCTTTGGCCTGAATGTCAAGTGTCATATCTGGAGGAAACCTGGCACCACACGATGGTGGCATCATCATGCTGTGTGGATATTTCCCACAATTCTATTTGGAATTTCAACATATACATAGTTGATTATGTTGAAATTTGATTGATGTAACAACCTGTGAGCAGTGATGGAATAAGTACCCAATTGTCATACTTGAGTAAAAGTATAGATACCTTAATAGAAAGTTACTCAAGTAAAGTCACCCAGTAAAATACTACTTGAATAAAAGTCTAAAAGTATTTGGGTCAAAATGTACTTAAGTATCAAAGGTAAATGTAATTGCTAAAATATACTTAAGTATCAAAGTAAAAGTATGAATCATTTAAAATTCCTTCTATTAAGCAATGCAGGCGGCACCATTTTCTTGTTTTTAAAATGTAGCAATAGCCAGGGGCGCACTCCAACACTCATACATCATTTAAAAAAGATACATTTGTATTCAGTGAGTCCGCCAGATCAGAGGCAGAAGGGATGACCATGTGTTGTCTCGATAAGTGTGTGAACCGGACCCTTTTCCTGTCCTGCTAAGCATTCAAAATGTAACGAGTAGTTTTGGGTGCCAGTTAAAATGTATGGAGTAAAAAGTACATGATTTTTTTTAGGAATGTAGCGAAGTAAAAGTTGTCAAAAATATAAATAGTAAAGTACAGATACCCCAAAAATATATTTAAGTAGTACTTTAAAGTAATTTTTCTTAAGTACTTTACACCACTGCATGTTAGTCAGGTTAAATCAATGTAATTAGGTTAAGTTTTATCCTAAGCTGGACCAAATGAGATGAAAACAGTACCGATTGATGATTTTAAAAAATCCTATGTATTTTCTGTATTTCCACAATATGCTGACAAATTATGTTTTTTTAAAGTGTCCCGGAGTTGAGAATATTAGAGGCATATCCAGAGACCAAAAAGCTGAACAGAGCTGAACCTTTTTGATTTGCAGGAAGGGGAATTGCATTGAATCAAATGATTAATTTACAATTCTTTAACACCATTAAGCGAGGGGTGCCCTAGTGATGTTGATTATGTCATGATGTCAGATGTGGGGTATCACCTTTGGGGTCTGATTTCAGTGGTACAATATTCAAACAAAACTGCAAGAGGAGAATTCTTTGATTAGAACTTAATGTCAACATATAATTCTAATTCTTATCATATCGATGTCACAAAGGTTAAATGATTTGGAATGTTTACCGTTACCGTGCAAACCTGTTTGTTAGCTCCAATTCTAAAAATTTTATGTAAAATTCTCATTATCCTTTTTGAAAATGAAGAAGGCAATTAAAAAATGGTTTCGAGGTTGGTGTTTTTTTTGCTTTGTGTGCTGCTGTAGCACCAACGAGACCAAAACCAGGACAAGAAATGGAACAAAACAACGAAAGAACAAAGAGACTGAATTTATTGAATTGACAGACCTTGGGAAAAACACTTCAGTCAATGGATCATGCAAACGATCTGGCACAACAAAGAAGGACGCACCTGAAACATTGAAAAATGACACTCCAACATCAACAAGCAGCAAGATCTCAAATAATACCTTGAACAAAGAGTCACCTGGTCACCTTTCTGTTGAGGACTGTAAGGCCCAGCCTTTTTACCCAACCAACCATTCTCCGCAAAACGAGAACCCACTTATTCTCCAGTCTGGTCCATTGCTAGATTGCACAGCTGATCATTGGCCATACTTCCCTCCAAACCTCCTGCCCCCACCACCCCTGGAGCAAAAAACAACCATGAACGAGATCTTTGGAGATCTCGCTCTGCTCCAGCCTGGTCAGTCCATGGGAGATGCCTGGAACACTTCAGACATTAGGTAAATATTATTACAGCTAATACTGCATCATGGTACTTGTATGATCTTTTCATTTAATGACCCAACAGAATTCAATAGTTCTGATTTCATTTACATTTACATTTACATTTAAGTCATTTAGCAGACGCTCTTATCCAGAGCGACTTCCCTTGATGACTAGAAGCAAGGTCCCATACTGTACAATGACAGAAGAGTTAGCTACAGCACATAGTTTGGAACCAAACCAGGAACAGGGTGTTATGTCATGTTGTGTGTATCCTATAGAGCGGAAGACCCTCGTTGTCTGGAGGTTGTGAAAAACCTGACAGGCCTGTGGGGCAGCAGTGTGCAACGCCAGCCTCATCCGACGTCACCAGCCAATCACCTCAGCCCCGCCCTGAGCCAGTATCTGGACTCCACCACCACACCGATGATCTTTGACCTCCAGAAACTGGGCCTGACCTCTGATCTCATGGAGGTGCCTGAGGAGATGCTGTTTATGGAGGTGTGGGACCTTGGTGAGGGCGCAGGGGGACCAGCGCTATAAGGCCAAGTGGGAAATTACCGGGACCAACGGCATTGTGCTAGACGAGGGCACCTGGCTGCAGAACGATGACAACTGGTGAAACCACACATGAAAGACTATCCTGTTGGGTGAACAATTATCTTCATCTTACGATTCATAAGTGTGTGAATACATTAAAAGACTATTCTTGCATTCCTTCTCTTCTTTAATCCCTCCAACCTGCATTACTAAATGGAAGAGCAAAACGTAGATCTGGTAAGCAGACGTGGAGAAAGAAATGTGACAGGTGCAGGTATAGGATGACTAGATCTGAGCTATACTCTTACTCTGTGCTGACATGCTGTTTGCATGTGATTAACCACATTTTCCATTGAGCTCAGGATAGTCCATTCCCCCCACAACATATTTATCCAGAGCCCAGCTCCAGCACAGATTAGCAACATTTCACAATTGAAATCACTAGTATTTGTCTGTTTATTCTAGATATACCTGATGTGTGACATGGCAGATTTTTTTGAAGAGCGGTGAGGCGAGGTTAACAGGGGACGTCTATGTCAGAGGGGTGTGAAATGACTTCAGGGATAGAAGTCTGGGTTGGGGAGGGACAGGAGAGGGCTAACTAAATAGAACACTAAAATGTAAATTCACAAAAGAAAGAAACCCATCTGTAGAAAAAGTACAAAACTTATGAATCAGGTACATATTTATTGAGGCAATTTTAAATAGAAAGTTCAAGTTGAGACACTTGAAATAATGCTCAAGGCATGTCATGTACAAACATAAGAAAAACAATATAGCATGAAGGAAACTTAGATATTTACAACATAAAAAAGAAAGGAAAAAGATTTGGCATGAATTTAGTCTGTTTCACCATGTAATCAGACTTTGAAAAAATCCCAACATTGACTAAAGAAATAGGTACACATCAATTACCAGGAGATTGGGTATAGTGGTTATCAATAAACGGCCAAAACGTAAATTAAATAGCTTCAAATGGTTCAAACAATTGGCATCCATTGCATGTTGAAAATCAAAAGCCCTTTAAATTCAAATAGAGAATATGACCTGGCTGCCACCATTGAAGAGCTAAATCATAACACTACACCCAAGTGGTAGTAGAAGGACAAGAATTTTGCTCATAAGACCAAGAGCACTGTCGTGATTCGCTAACAGTCTCTGTACATCAGTGGTCACAAACAAATGTATACATTACAATGAGCACCATGAAGATTAAAATAGAGGCATTAAAAAATCGAAACGTGTAAACAAAAATGTATGGAAGCATTAAAAAACCTCTTACTAAGGAAACTGACAAATCCCAATGGATTTCGACAATACATTTCATTTGTCATTTTGAGTTCCCTTTACATCAGTTGCCGTGGTCCTTTAGAAGAGTTTCGGCAGCTGTCGAAGTCTACTTAGGTGCAAGAAATTTCCCATCGACCCTTCTGGTTGAGGACACTCCCTCTGCATTTCTCCTAAAGATGGCCGCCATTTGGCGCCATTCTCTTTCTCCAGACTGTGTTTGGCGCCGAGAGCCAAAAGCTGCATTTTAGGACGCAAGTCTCTGAGTAGCTGACTTTGAGAGTCTGCATGCAGCGCCTGGGGGTTGACAGGGTCGGAGTGGGGCAACTCGTTGGTGATGTTCTTCAGAACCCTCACTCTTTGCCCTTCTTGTTCCTGTTGAACATGGAACTGTTTTGTTTTTGTTTTTACCTTTATTTTACTAGGCAAGTCAGTTAAGAACAAATTCTTATTTTCAATGACGGCCTAGGAACAGTGGGTTAACTGCCTGTTCAAGGGGCAGAACGACAGATTTGTACCTTGTCAGCTCGGGGATTTGAACTTGCAACCTTTCGGTAACTAGTCCAACGCTCTAACCACTAGGCTACCCGGCTACACTGTACAGTGTATCCCATCTCCGATTGCTCCTCCTCACTCCCGCTCCCCTCCTCTATCAGCCGGTACCTCTTCATGTACTTACGGGTGGCAAAGGACATGTTGTTCGGAGACAGAATACTGCTCAGTCCCATGGCGCTCTTCTCCGTTGGGGGGTTCTCTGAGAGCAGTGTGCAGGGGCTGAGCCTGGGAAGGGCCTTGGGGGGCTGTTGCCCTCCCCCTACAGAGAGCCTGGAGAGCTGCTGGTCGCTCAGGTATCGGAGGGCGATGGCGTTGGCCTCCAGGCTGAGATCCACGCTGCCGCCCCACATGCTGGTCGCCGTCGACTCTGGGAGGGTCAGTCTTCTGATGACCGCCTCCGGGTTGATGCCGGCCAGGGTACTGGGGAGAAGGAAACAGGAGCTGTATTTACAATCAAAGCTACAGGAACACCTTCTGCATAAGGGAATGATGTCAAACTTACATGAGAATGAGCCAGAAAGTATGGGAATCGGCCATTGTAATAGCCCCTATTGTAATGTTAGAATGGCTGTAACCATAATCAAGGATGTAAAAAGTACCCAATTGTCATACTTGAGTAAAAGATACCTAAATAGAAAATGACAAGTAAAAGTCACCCAGTAAAATACTACTTGACTTCATGACTTCGTCAACCATTTTGAAAAGAAGATCGACGACATCCGATCCTCGTTTGCTAAGTCAAACAACACCGCTGGTTGTGCTCACACTGCCCTACCCTGTGCTCTGACCTCTTTCTCCCCTCTCTCTCCAGATGAAATCTCGCGTCTTGTGACGGCCGGCCGCCCAACAACCTGCCCGCTCGACCCTATCCCCTCCTCTCTTCTCCAGACCATTTCCGGAGACCTTCTCCCTTACCTCACCTCGCTCATCAACTTATCCCTGACCGCTGGCTACGTCCCTTCCGTCTTCAAGAGAGCGAGAGTTGCACCCCTTCTGAAAAAACCTACACTCGATCCCTCCGATGTCAACAACTACAGACCAGTATCCCTTCTTTCTTTTCTCTCCAAAACTCTTGAACGTGCCGTCCTTGGTCAGCTCTCCCGCTATCTCTCTCAGAATGACCTTCTTGATCCAAATCAGTCAGGTTTCAAGACTAGTCATTCAACTGAGACTGCTCTTCTCTGTATCACGGAGGCGCTCCGCACCGCTAAAGCTAACTCTCTCTCCTCTGCTCTCATCCTTCTAGACCTATCGGCTGCCTTCGATACTGTGAACCATCAGATCCTCCTCTCCACCCTCTCCGAGTTGGGCATCTCCGGCGCGGCCCACGCTTGGATTGCGTCCTACCTGACAGGTCGCTCCTACCAGGTGGCGTGGCGAGAATCTGTCTCCTCACCACGCGCTCTCACCACTGGTGTCCCCCAGGGCTCTGTTCTAGGCCCTCTCCTATTCTCGCTATACACCAAGTCACTTGGCTCTGTCATAACCTCACATGGTCTCTCCTATCATTGCTATGCAGACGACACACAATTAATCTTCTCCTTTCCCCCTTCTGATGACCAGGTGGCGAATCGCATCTCTGCATGTCTGGCAGACATATCAGTGTGGATGACGGATCACCACCTCAAGCTGAACTTCGGCAAGACGGAGCTGCTCTTCCTCCCGGGGAAGGACTGCCCGTTCCATGATCTCGCCATCACGGTTGACAACTCCATTGTGTCCTCCTCCCAGAGCGCTAAGAACCTTGGCGTGATCCTGGACAACAAACTGTCGTTCTCAACTAACATCAAGGCGGTGGCCCGTTCCTGTAGGTTCATGCTCTACAACATCCGCAGAGTACGACCCTGCCTCACACAGGAAGCGGCGCAGGTCCTAATCCAGGCACTTGTCATCTCCCGTCTGGATTACTGCAACTCGCTGTTGGCTGGGCTCCCTGCCTGTGCCATTAAACCCCTACAACTCATCCAGAACGCCGCAGCCCGTCTAGTGTTCAACCTTCCCAAGTTCTCTCACGTCACCCCGCTCCTCCGCTCTCTCCACTGGCTTCCAGTTGAAGCTCGCATCCGCTACAAGACCATGGTGCTTGCCTACGGAGCTGTGAGGGGAACGGCACCTCAGTACCTCCAGGCTCTGATCAGGCCCTACACCCAAATAAGGGCACTGCGTTCATCCACCTCTGGCCTGCTCGCCTCCCTACCACTGAGGAAGTACAGTTCCCGCTCAGCTCAGTCAAAACTGTTCGCTGCTCTGGCTCCCCAATGGTGGAACAAACTCCCTCACGACGCCAGGACAGCGGAGTCAATCACCACCTTCCGGAGACACCTGAAACCCCACCTCTTTAAGGAATACCTAGGATAGGATAAAGTAATCATTCTCACCCCCCTCCCCCTTAAAATATTTAGATGCACTATTGTAAAGTGGTTGTTCCACTGGATGTCATAAGGTGAATGCACCAATTTGTAAGTCGCTCTGGATAAGAGCGTCTGCTAAATGACTTAAATGTAAATGTACTTGAGTAAAAGTGGAAGTACTTAGTTGTAAATATACTTAAGTATCAAAAGTAAATGTAATTGCTAAAATATAATTGTCAAAAGTAAAAAAATATTTCAAATTCCTTACATTAGGCAAACCAGACGGTGCCATTTTCTTGTTTAACATTTTTTTATTTACAGAGAGCCAGGAGCACACTTCAACTCAGACATCATTTACAAACGAAGCAGGTGTTTAGTGAGCCGCCAGGGATTTTCTCTCGATAATTGGACCATTTTCCTGTCCTGCCAAGCATTCAAAATGTACCGATGTAGCGTAAAAAATAAATTATTTTCTTTAGGAATGCAAACTGGACAGTTTTATCTCAATCTTCATTCAAAGACTCAATCATGGACACTCTCACTGACAGTTGTGGCTACTTTGTGTGATGTATTGTTTTCTCTATGGTCTTGCCCTTTGTGCTGTTGCCTGTGACAATAATGTTTGTACCATGTTGTGCTGCAGCCATGTGTTGCTACCATGCTGTGTGTTGCTACCATACTTCTACCATTCAAATGCCTACTTTGATGTAACCTGCTTACCACTGAAAAGAAGCTGTGTTCTTTTCAGCCGACCTATCATAACAACGCATTTAGACATTGATCAGCTTCAATACTCATTTGCGTAGACTACCTAAATAACATTGTATAGTTGAAAGTAAGTCTAACACAAGCTGTATGTGAAAGTAAATTCATAGTGAGGTTGGTTTGATGAAGGCTATATAAACATCTGATTTGCCCGACAAAGGACACCATCATTTAAATGTGCAGCTAGATATACTATCGTTCATCCCTGGTTGACTGGATCGTTGGAAGTTTAGAAATAGTTACCATTAGTCTTATAAATAGGATACTAAATCCATTATATTAATAATACACTTTTATCTTTGGATATTGTCTTGTATATGAAGGTTATCTGATTTCAAATGTAATCTACAAGTTATTAATATGTTGGATTCACATCTGCATCTCAACCAAAAATCTAAGTTGAAGAATAGGACTAAATCAAATCAAACTTTATTTAAAGTGCATTTAAAGTTTGATGTGATTTGGTCCTATTCTTTAACTTGGATTTTTGTTTGAGACGGAGCTGTGAATCCAACCTATCAGTAATCTATTTGAAAACAAACTGCTTGGATTGTATATTTACTCAATTTTATGAATAACATAAATCCAAACGTTAAAGTTTATTATTAACTAAATTAATTTGGCATCCTAATTATACGGCTAGTGGTAACTACTTCTAAACTACCAAAGATCCAATCAACCATGCATCATGTTGAAATGATGGTGTACTTTGGGCAAATCAGATGTCAATGTAGCCTACATAAACCCAACCTTACTTTGAATTTACTTTCACATACAACTTGTACAAGAACAGTTAGAGGAGTTACTTTCAACTAGGCAATGTTTCAGTAGTCTACCCAACTGAGTATGGAAGTTGAGTAATGTCTAAATGTTGACATGACAGCTCAGCTGAATGAAGCACAGCTTGTTTCCAGATGTAGGCATCTGGATGGTAGACTTGTTATGGCTGAAGTATATATATATATATATGTACCGTGGCGTAGAAAAGTATTCAGACCCCTAGTGTTTTTCCACATTTTGTTACGTTACAGCCACACAATACCCTATAATGACAAAGCGAAAACAGGATTTTAGAAATGTTTGCAAATGTATTACAAATAAAAAAACAAGAATACCTTATCTACATAGGTATTCGGAACCATTGCTATGAGACTCAAAATTGAGTCCAGTTGCAGCCTATTTCCATTGATAATCCTTGAGATGTTTCTGGCTCTGTTCTAGGCCCTCTCCTATTCTCGCTATACACCAAGTCACTTGGCTCTGTCATAACCTCACATGGTCTCTCCTATCATTGCTATGCAGACGACACACAATTAATCTTCTCCTTTCCCCCTTCTGATGACCAGGTGGCGAATCGCATCTCTGCATGTCTGGCAGACATATCAGTGTGGATGACGGATCACCACCTCAAGCTGAACTTCGGCAAGACGGAGCTGATCTTCCTCCCGGGGAAGGACTGCCCGTTCCATGATCTCGCCATCACGGTTGACAACTCCATTGTGTCCTCCTCCCAGAGCGCTAAGAACCTTGGTGTGATCCTGGACAACACCCTGTCGTTCTCAACTAACATCAAGACGGTGGCACGTTCCTGTAGGTTCATGCTCTACAACATCCGCAGAGTACGACCCTGCCTCACACAGGAAGCGGCGCAGGTCCTAATCCAGGCACTTGTCATCTCCCGTCTGGATTACTGCAACTCGCTGTTGGCTGGGCTCCCTGCCTGTGCCATTAAACCCCTACAACTCATCCAGAACGCCGCAGCCCGTCTAGTGTTCAACCTTCCCAAGTTCTCTCACGTCACCCCGCTCCTCCGCTCTCTCCACTGGCTTCCAGTTGAAGCTCGCATCCGCTACAAGACCATGGTGCTTGCCTACGGAGCTGTGAGGGGAACGGCACCTCAGTACCTCCAGGCTCTGATCAGGCCCTACACCCAAATAAGGGCACTGCGTTCATCCACCTCTGGCCTGCTCGTCTCCCTACCACTGAGGAAGTACAGTTCCCGCTCAGCCCAGTCAAAACTGTTCGCTGCTCTGGCTCCCCAATGGTGGAACAAACTCCCTCACGACGCCAGGACAGCGGAGTCAATCACCACCTTCCGGAGACACCTGAAACCCCACCTCTTTAAGGAATACTTAGGATAGGATAAAGTAATCCTTCTCACCCCCTCCCCCCTTAAAATATTTAGATGCACTATTGTAAAGTGGCTGTTCCACTGGATGTCATAAGGTGAATGCACCAATTTGTAAGTCGCTCTGGATAAGAGCGTCTGCTAAATGACTTAAATGTAAATGTAAATGTAATGTTTCTACAACTTGAATTGGAGTCCATCTGTGGTAAATTCAATTGATTGGACATGTTTTGGAAAGGCACACACTTCTGTATAAGGTCCCACAGTTGACAGTGCATGTCAGCGCAAAAAACCAAGCCATAGAGATTATCTGGTCTGATGAAACCAAGACTGAACTCTTTGGCCTGAATGTCAAGTGTCATATCTGGAGGAAACCTGGCACCACACGATGGTGGCATCATCATGCTG
This sequence comes from Oncorhynchus gorbuscha, assembly GCF_021184085.1. Lineage (NCBI taxonomy): Eukaryota > Metazoa > Chordata > Actinopteri > Salmoniformes > Salmonidae > Oncorhynchus > Oncorhynchus gorbuscha. The sequence goes on from NC_060187.1 coordinate 45,034,821, forward strand.
TGTGGATATTTCCCACAATTCTATTTGGAATTTCAACATATACATAGTTGATTATGTTGAAATTTGATTGATGTAACAACCTGTGAGCAGTGATGGAATAAGTACCCAATTGTCATACTTGAGTAAAAGTATAGATACCTTAATAGAAAGTTACACAAGTAAAGTCACCCAGTAAAATACTACTTGAATAAAAGTCTAAAAGTATTTGGGTCAAAATGTACTTAAGTATCAAAAGTAAATGTAATTGCTAAAATATACTTAAGTATCAAAGTAAAAGTATGAATAATTTAAAATTCCTTCTATTAAGCAAAGCAGGCGGCACCATTTTCTTGTTTTTAAAATGTATCAATAGCCAGGGGCGCACTCCAACACTCATACATCATTTACAAAAGATGCATTTGTATTCAGTGAGTCCGCCAGATCAGAGGCAGAAGGGATGACCATGTGTTGTCTCGATAAGTGTGTGAATTGGACTCTTTTCCTGTCCTGCTAAGCATTCAAAATGTAACGAGTAGTTTTGGGTGCCAGTTAAAATGTATGGAGTAAAAAGTACATTATTTTTTTTAGGAATGTAGCGAAGTAAAGGTTGTCAAAAATATAAATAGTATAGTAAAGTACAGATACCCCAAAAAGATATTTAAGTAGTACTTTAAAGTAATTTTTCTTAAGTACTTTACACCACTGCATGTTAGTCAGGTTAAATCAATGTAATTAGGTTAAGTTTTATCCTAAGCTGGACCAAATGAGATGAAAACAGTACCGATTGATGATTTAAAAAAATCCTATGTATTTTCTGTATTTCCACAATATGCTGACAAATTATGTTTTTTTAAAGTGTCCCAGAGTTGAGAATATTAGAGGCATATCCAGAGACCAAAAAGCTGAACAGAGCTGAACCTTTTTGATTTGCAGGAAGGGGAATTGCATTGAATCAAATGATTAATTTACAATTCTTTAACACCATTAAGCGAGGGGTGCCCTAGTGATGTTGATTATGTCATGATGTCAGATGTGGGGTATCACCTTTGGGGTCTGATTTCAGTGGTACAATATTCAAACAAAACTGCAAGAGGAGAATTCTTTGATTAGAACTTAATGTCAACATATAATTCTAATTCTTATCATATCGATGTCACAAAGGTTAAATGATTTGGAATGTTTACCGTTACCGTGCAAACCTGTTTGTTAGCTCCAATTCTAAAATTTCTTATGTAAAATTCTCATTATCCTTTTTGAAAATGAAGAAGGCAATTAAAAAATGGTTTCGAGGTTGGTGTTTTTTTTGCTTTGTGTGCTGCTGTAGCACCAACGAGACCAAAACCAGGACAAGAAATGGAAGAAAACAACGAAAGAACAAAGAGACTGAATTTATTGAATTGACAGACCTTGGGAAAAACACTTCAGTCAATGGATCATGCAAACGATCTGGCACAACAAAGAAGGAAGCACCTGAAACATTGAAAAATGACACTCCAACATCAACAAGCAGCAAGATCTCAAATAATACCTTGAACAAAGAGTCACCTGGTCACCTTTCTGTTGAGGACTGTAAGGCCCAGCCTTTTTACCCAACCAAACATTCTCCGCAAAACGAGAACCCACTTATTCTCCAGTCTGGTCCATTGCTAGATTGCACAGCTGATCATTGGCCATACTTCCCTCCAAACCTCCTGCCCCCACCACCCCTGGAGCAAAAAACAACCATGAACGAGATCTTTGGAGATCTCGCTCTGCTCCAGCCTGGTCAGTCCATGGGAGATGCCTGGAACACTTCAGACATTAGGTAAATATTATTACAGCTAATACTGCATCATGGTACTTGTATGATCTTTTCATTTAATGACCCAACAGAATTCAATAGTTCTGATTTCCCTTGATGACTAGAAGCAAGGTCCCATACTGTACAATGACAAGAGTTAGCTACAGCACATAGTTTGGAACCAAACCAGGAACAGGGTGTTATGTCATGTTGTGTGTATCCTATAGAGCGGAAGACCCTCGTTGTCTGGAGGTTGTGAAAAACCTGACAGGCCTGTGGGGCAGCAGTGTGCAACGCCAGCCTCATCCGACGTCACCAGCCAATCACCTCAGCCCCGCCCTGAGCCAGTATCTGGACTCCACCACCACACCGATGATCTTTGACCTCCAGAAACTGGGCCTGACCTCTGATCTCATGGAGGTGCCTGAGGAGATGCTGTTTATGGAGGTGTGGGACCTCGGTGAGGGCGCAGGGGACCAGCGCTATAAGGCCAAGTGGGAAATTACCGGGACCAACGGCATTGTGCTAGACGAGGGCATCTGGCTGCAGAACGATGACAACTGGTGAAACCACACATGAAAGACTATCCTGTTGGGTGAACAATTCCTCATCTTACGATTCATAAGTGTGTGAATACATTAAAAGACTATTCTTGCATTCCTTCTCTTCTTTAATCCCTCCAACCTGCATTACTAAATGGAAGAGCAAAACGTAGATCTGGTAAGCAGACGTGGAGAAAGAAATGTGACAGGTGCAGGTATAGGATGACTAGATCTGAGCTAATTAAATCAAATCCAATTTTATTTGTCACATACACATGGTTAGCAGATGTTAATGTGAGTGTAGCGAAATGCTTGTGCTTCTAGTTCCGACAATGCAGTAATAACCAACAAGTAATCCAGCTAACAATTCCAAAACTACTGGTCTTATACAGTGTAAGGGGATAAAAAATATGTACATAAAGATATATGAATGAGTGATGGTACAGAGCGGCATAGGCAAGATACAGTAGATGGTATCGAGTACAGTATATACATATGAGATGAGTATGTAAACAAAGTGGCATAGTTAAAGTGGCTAGTGATACATGTATTACATAAGGATGCAGTAGATGATAGAGTACAGTATATACGTATACATATGAGATGAATAATGTGGGGTATGTAAACATTATATTAGGTAGCATTGTTTAAAGTGGCTAGTGATATATTTTACATAATTTCCCATCAATTCCCATTATTAAAGTGGCTGGAGTTGAGTCAGTGTGTTGGCAGCAGCTACTCAATGTTAGTGGTGGCTGTTTAACAGTCTGATGGCCTTGAGATAGAAGCTGTTTTTCAGTCTCTCGGTCCCAGCTTTGATGCACCTGTACTGACCTCGCCTTCTGGATGATAGCGGGGTGAACAGGCAGTGGCTCAGGTGGTTGTTGTCCTTGATGATCTTTATGGCCTTCCTGTGACATCGGGTGGTGTAGGTGTCCTGGAGGGCAGGTAGTTTGCCCCTGGTGATGCGTTGTGCAGACCTCACTACCCTCTGGAGAGCCTTACTCTGTGCCGACATGCTGTTTGCATGTGATTAACCACATTTTCCAGAGCCCAGCTCCAGCACAGATTAGCAACATTTCACAATTGAAAATCACTAGTATGTGTCTGTTTATTCTAGATATGCCTGATGTGTGACATGGCAGATTTTTTTGAAGAGCGGTGAGGAGAGGTTAACAGGGGACGTCTATGTCAGAGGGTTGTGAAATGACTTCAGGGATAGAAGTCTGGGTTGGGGAGGGACAGTAGAGGGCTAACTAAATAGAACACTAAAATGTAAATTCACAAAAGAAAGAAACCCATCTGTAGAAAAAGTACAAAACTTATGAATCAGGTACATATTTATTGAGGCAATTTTAAATAGAAAGTTCAAGTTGAGACACTTGAAATAATGCTCAAGGCATGTCATGTACAAACACAAGAAAAACAATATAGCATGAAGGAAACATAGATATTTACAACATAAAAAAGGAAAATAATTGGCATGAATTTAGTCTGTTTCACCATGTAATCAGACTTTGAAAAAATCCCAACATTGACTAAATAAATAGGTACACATCAATTACCAGGAGATTGGGTATAGTGGTTATCAATAAACGGGCAAAATGTAAATTAAATAGCTTCAAATGGTTCAAACAATTGGCATCCATTGCATGTTAAAAATCAAAAGCCCTTTAAATTCAAATAGAGAAAATGACCTGGCTGCCACCATTGAAGAGCTAAATCATAACACTACTCCCAAGTGGTAGTAGAAGGACAAGAATTTTGCTCATAAGACCAAGAGCACTGTCGTGATTCGCTAACAGTCTCTGTACATCAGTGGTCACAAACAAATGTATACATTACAATGAGCACCATGAAGATTAAAATAGAGGCATTAAAAAATCGAAATGTGTAAACAAAAATGTATGGAAGCATTAAAAAACCTCTTACTAAGGAAACAAAATGGAAATCCCAATGGATTTCGACAATACATTTCATTTGTCATTTTGAGTTCCCTTTACATCAGTTGCCGTGGTCCTTTAGAAGAGTTTCGGCAGCTGTCGAAGTCTACTTAGGTCCAAGAAATTTCCCATTGACCCTTCTGGTTGAGGACACTCCCTCTGCATTTCTCCTAAAGATGGCCGCCATTTGGCGCCATTCTCTTTCTCCAGACTGTGTTTGGCGCCGCGGGCCAAAAGCTGCATTTTAGGACGCAAGTCTCTGAGTAGCTGACTTTGAGAGTCTGCATGCAGTGCCTGGGGGTTGACAGGGTCGGAGTGGGGCAACTCGTTGGTGATGTTCTTCAGAACCCTCACTCTTTGCCCTTCTTGTTCCTGTTGAACATGGAACTGTACAGTGTATCCAATCTCCGATTGCTCCTCCTCACTCCCGCTCCCCTCCTCTATCAGCCCGTACCTCTTCATGTACTTGCGGGTGGCAAAGGACATGTTGTTCGGAGACAGAATACTGCTCAGTCCCATGGCGCTCTTCTCCGTTGGGGGGTTCTCTGAGAGCAGTGTGCAGGGGCTGAGCCTGGGAAGGGCCTTGGGGGGCTGTTGCCCTCCCCCTACAGAGAGCCTGGAGAGCTGCTGGTCGCTCAGGTATCGGAGGGCAATGGCGTTGGCCTCCAGGCTGAGATCCACGCTGCCGCCCCACATGCTGGTCGCCGTCGACTCTGGGAGGGTCAGTCTGCTGATGACCGCCTCCGGGTTGATGCCGGCCAGGGTACTGGGGAGAAGGAAACAGGAGCTGTATTTACAATCAAAGCTACAGGAACACCTTCTGCATAAGGGAATGATGTCGAACTTACATGAGAATGAGCCAGAAAGTATGAGAATCGGCCATTGTAATAGCCCCTGTAATGTTGTAATGTTAGAATGGCTGTAACCATAATCAAGGATGGAAAAAGTACCCAATTGTCATACTTGAGTAAAAGATACCTAAATAGAAAATGACAAGTAAAAGTCACCCAGTAAAATACTACTTGAGTAAAAGTTGAAGTACTTAGTTGTAAATATACTTAAGTATCAAAAGTAAATGTAATTGCTAAAATATAATTATCAAAAGTAAAACTTTATTTCAAATTCCTTACATTAGGCAAACCAGACGGTGCCATTTTCTTGTTTAACATTTTTATTTATTTACAGAGAGCCAGGAGCACACTCCAACTGACATAATTTACAAACGAAGCAGGTGTTTAGTGAGCCGCCAGATTAGAGGCAGGGATAACCAGGGATTTTCTCTCAATAATTGGACCATTTTCCTGTCCTGCCAAGCATTCAAAATGTAACAATGTAGCGTAAAAAAATAAATGATTGTCTTTAGGAATGCAAACTGGACAGTTTTATCTCAATCTTCATTCAAAGACTCAATCATGGACACTCTCACTGACAGTTGTGGCTACTTTGTGTGATGTATTGTTTTCTCTATGGTCTTGCCCTTTGTGCTGTTGTCTGTGCCCAATAATGTTTGTACCATGTTGTGCTGCAGCCATGCGTTGCTACCATGCTGTGTTGTCATATTCTTCTGCCTTGCCATGTTGTCGTCTTACGTCTGTCTCTATGTAGTGTTGTGGAGTCTCTGGTCGTGTCCTATACTTAAAATACTATATTATTTTATTCATTTTTAATCCCAGCTCCCGTCCCCGCAGGAGGCCTTTTGGCAGGTCGATGTAAATAACAATGTTCTTAACTAGCCTAGTTAAATAAAAGTGAATAATTAGTGAAGTTAAAGTTGCCAAAAAATATATACACTAAAAAACGACTTAAGTAAGAAATACTTTAAAATACTACTTAAGTACTTTACACCACTGATAAAAACAGGTCCATGTTCCGTGACTGAAACTTCCTTCCCAGCCCTACTGCTAGGTGGCACTATTGTTACACCATAAGACTACTACATCTATGACCTATGTGCAAAGATAGTCAAGTTACCCTGAAACGTCAAGGAAAACATACCTGGCACTCTCGACAGAGCTGCGCCTGGTCTTTCCCTCAGGGTCAGCAGAGTCCAGGTCCACGTTGACCCCTAGCTGCTGCAGCTGGCGCAGCGTGGCGTGGAGCACCTGGTCCCTTCCTTTTGGCTGCTCCCCTCCTTTGGGCTCCGGCCTCCGGGAGCTGACGGGAACCGGGCTAGGGGACGACTGCTGGGACTGACAGTGGGACACTTGTCTAGGGGACAAGCTGTGGCTCTCCCGCCGTGGGTACGAGGTCCTTTGGTCTTCTTCCTCGTCGACCTCCTCGTTCACTGATCCCTGGAGGCGGCTGTTCACTTGGCCCTGTGGAAGGATGAAGAACGTCAGATCTTTATTGGTAAAAGCACCTCTCGTAAAAGCGACAGAGTCAAAAAAGGGATCTCACAGGACGGAGGCTGGAAACATAACATGTTGGATTAAGCATTTCACTGCAATACTAGATTCTGTTGAAACATTCCCCCAAAATAAAGCATACCAGAATGAAAGACTGTGCAAATACAAACACAGACTAATCACTTGGGGCCGTGCTCATAAGTGTTTCACGGAGAAAGAGCCTATAAAGATGACTCTTACCAGTAGATCCTGATAAAACCGCTGATCGTCCATCGCCCTGGACTCCTCACTCTTAGTGTCGTCTCTCTGTGGAGACTGGGACTGGTAGTACATGCTGGCACTCTCCCCCAACACTGGACTCTGGAAAGAACAGTCTCCAAATGTTGACTGAGTCCTGGAGGAAATGCACAATAAACACAATGCGGTTCATACTCCGGTAAAAATAAATTCACTGAAATGGCCACGAGGTGGCTCCAGTGTTCAGATGGTAAGCCGTCACAGTTGGTGGGATCCCACGTCTGATGCCAGTTGTGAGGGCTCACCCTATCGTGGATATTTTCACATCGCCCATGTTCTTCGTGGCTGGGTTTCAGATTGAAACTCTATTCCTCTCAATCATTAAAGCCACATTCTTGTGAAATGAAGGGAGTAAAAATGGTGTCAAAATCCTCTTTCAGAGTTCTTGGTGGTGAACTACGACCATTACTTTCTTGCATTCATCCAGTCAATTCAAATTGAGGGCTGGGCCAATGTAAAAAAACAAAAACAAAACAAGCGCTCAGTTTGAAATGCAGCCAACAGTTTGCTTACCTCGGGTGCGTTGACTGATTGGCTGGTGAGCCTGGCACCCGTCCCTCCCGGACCCCGCTCTCTTCTTCCGAGCCACCTATGTGCCTGCTGTGGGTAAGGTTGGCACTGCCAGAGCTCCGACTAGAGGAGGCCCTGCTGCCATCAGGAGCGCCAGGCCCTCTGTGCCACTCTGGCCGTGGGCACTCCTCGTCATCGCGAGCGGGGGCATCGACTGGGACGCCCCAGAACAGACTGGCACCTGAAGAGGAGGGAAGAGATGAAGTTAGTCAACTAAGGGTGTGTTCGTAAATTCACTCTGGCCATCTCGTCCAATTTCAGAGCACTCTCGTCTGAGTGTGCCAGAGGGAGAATGCATTTACGAACACACAACACCGGCTGAATATTACCGGGGTCAGTAAATGTTGGTAAAAAATATTTTTAAAAGCGTAATTCAATTGTTGCCAGCAGCAGTTAGTCACTAACACTCTAGATAACCAGCTCTGCTAGGGCAAGTAAAATGGATAGACTAGAGTTTCTCTCATTTATGTCTGGAAGTAGCTAGCCAACATTAGCCAGTTAGCTTGGGTGCCGTTGTGAGGAACGCTCGGATCAACCCTACTCCTCGGCCAGAGCGTCCAGTGGGCGCACCAAACGCAAAACACTGAATTTACGAACGGACAATCTGAAAACACTGAATTTACGAACGCCCAGAACGCACACCAGAGTAAATTTACAAACATACCCTATATGGTATAGTAAAACAAACAAAAAAACTCAAACAGTTACACAACAAAATAGTAATCATAGGTGTATTGACACTGAAGTCCAAATTCACTTTTTCTATTCAGGAAACTTGAAGAGAAAAGAAAAGGCCATGTTCTCAGCAGATCTCGAATTAACCATAAGTGAGAAATACGATTTTCACAGTGTTTCTGGAGACTAGAGCGTCAGTCTCGCAAAAACGAGTGACAGACGTAGTATTGGATCAAAATGCAGTGGATAGACAAACTATGACTATCCACCATGTATAAGCAGTGATGAATGACTCTCGTACCTGTGCCGACAGCAATGCTAACACTTCTCTTGGTCTGTTGTCCAGGGGAGGTCTGTGTCTGGATGACTGCCTGCTGGGTGGATGGAGATGAGCTCCCCCTTTTCCCTTGGGCCTCAAGTAGCTTCTGGATCTGAAATCAACAGGTTAAGAAAGATTGAGAACCCCTGTTCTAAAGCTTTAAGATTGTGTCATTTGATACAGTGTCTGATATCCACAATGACACCGTGGAGAACCTGACCTGGGCCTGCAGTAACTTGAGCTGCCGGTCTTGGTCCACCAGGATTCTATAGGCGTCAGAGGCTAGGAGGTTCATAGGCCCGTCCAGGGGAGAGAGAGAGGGGGTTGCCTGGGCCTGGCAACAATGGTTCTGACAGGCGGGGGCTTGAAGCTCCAAGCGGCCCCTGGGAGAACAGGGCCCCTGAGAGGGGAAGTGGTGTGTGGTGGGGGGGCCACCGGTGAGGCACGCTGGGCTGTAGTGAAGGTTTGTTTGGCGAGAGGTGGGGGGGTTACTTTCAGAGTTGGAGCAGACGTGCCCACCCGGGGTCCCTGAGGCCCCCTGCCAGTGGTTGGGGTGGTACAAGGGGCTATGGTCATGTTGTTGGAAGGAGCAGCACCCGCAAGGCTGGTTCAAGTTGGGATTGGGGGTGCTGTGGAAGTGCTTGGGATGGACTGGGGGCTGTTGGTGAGTGGGCATGAGGGCTGGGGTTGGGGGGGGACCGGGGCTGTGCCTGGGGATGGGTTGTGTCGGGTTTCCGACAGGGGAGGCCCCTCTGTGAGAGGGGTGACCTGGGGTTTGGTGGAACTGCCTGGCCTGATGGACTGATCCGTTAGGAGAGGAGCCAGTCTTTGGAGAGGAGGAGGATGAAGTAGAGGCAGACGACCTCTTCCCAAACTGCGGAGGGGCTGATTTCCTGCTGGAGGAGGGAGGCCAGATTGGTGGTGGCTGCTGCCCGGGGGTGAGGGAAGCTCTTCTGCTGCCTTTGCCCTGGGAGGCCATGGCAGGGGTCAGGGGCCTTCTAATGGGAGGGGGGCCCCCGAGGATGGTGGGACCCTGGTCTGGGGGTCTGGCAGCCCAGGGGTGGAGCTGGTGGGAGGGAGGGGCACTTCCTCTGTGCTGCAGAGCTTGGAGGGGAGGTTGAGGGCGACCCATGGTCTTTCCATCCAGGAAACTGCCGTCCATCACTAGAGAGAGCTCCGGCACAGAGGGGTGGACCTGCTTGGTCTGAAACAAAAAGGTATAACATTTACAACAAACCCTAAAGTATAAATAGACTATGCTTCAAATGACAAATAGAGCAACCTCCTCTGGTTACAGCATTCCAAAGAGGGAAAGGAAGAAAAATAAGGAGACAGACACCAAGAGACAGAGAGAGAGCACTGACCTGCTGGGTGAGAGGGTGTGGGTTTGGGGAGGGCCTGGGGGAGAGGTCCTCATCCTCCACTCCAGAGTCATGGTCGCTGATTGACAGCCTGTCCTGCGGAGAAGCTGCCACTGACGCAGGGCTGAGGGAGAGAAGAGGACAGACACCGTCAAACACTGGTGAGCCCATTGTCTAATCTAACACACAACAATTCCTGTGAAGTCATAAAATCCTGTTAGAGGATCATTCTCATGAGTTTAGTTAGTAGTTAATAACAAAAGACTAATGATTGTCACCCAACACACAGACAAAAAGCCACCACACACACTGAGACGGCATTGAGTCCCAATCCACTGCTCCAGTCGAGGTAATATTGTTACAGCAGATGCTTGAGAGAAGAGCTTGTATACCTTGTTAAGGAGACACGGGACACCAGTTCCCTGAAGAACTCAGCCTCACGGTTCTGGGTCTCGGCACTGAGCTCAAACTTCAGAGTACGGCCCTCGGACATCTCTACATTCTGCACAGACAAGGAACAAAAGAAAATCAAGTCTCATTTTGACGTGGATTATTCACCTTGTATAAATTATGTAATCGCCATCCTTAACACCTGCCAGCTTAACCCGGAAGCCAGCTGCACCAACGTGTCAGAGGAGACATCGTTCAATTGGCAACAGCCTGCAGGCACACGGCACGCCACAAGGAGTCGCTAGGGCGCGATGAGCCAAATAAAGCCCCCCTGTCCAAACCCTCCCCTAACCCGTACGTACGGTGGGCCAATTGTGCACCGCCCTACGGGAGTTCCTGCCACGGCCGGTTATGGCACAGCCCGGGAATGAACCCGGGTCTGTGGTAACGCTTCTAGCATTGCCTTAGACCGCTGCGCCACTCAGGAGGCCCATAAATGACTATTGTTGTAATAGTGGGTAAAGGCCACTAGAGGGCTTGTCATACTACTAAGCTGAGCCAAAACAAGCTGAACTGCACCGACCTCCTTATGCATCGACAATAGTTGTTGGAACCATGTTGGTAAGCTCGATGTGAAAGGGAAATGTCCGAGCATGGTTCAGGTTGGAGCGATAGAGTGAGTCAGGCATAAGTGTGCCTACCTGGTAGAGAGTGAGTGACTCGGTGCTGGTGAGCAGTTGAAAGGTCATGTCCTGCTGCTGCCCACTGCAAGGCTGAACCTGGTAGAACTCTGGCTCCCTGTGGGTCAGTGAGTACAGCACCACAAGGAACGCACCACCCTCAGACATCACCCTGGAACACAACAATAAAATCAGGGGTGTGTTCATTAAAACATTTTGAAGCGAGAAGGTTGCCCAACTGAACCAATAAGAACACTGATTGATGTATTCCATTGAAGTGCAACGGTGTGAAAATGTTGTGTAACGTTGCAGATAGAAATCTCATGAATAGAGCTGTCTGACAAATCCCTATTCTACACATGTACAGTGCATTCAGAAAGTATTCAGACGCCTTGACTTTTCCCACATTTTGTTACATTACAGCCTTATTCTAAAATGGATTACATTGATGGGGGGGGACACATTATACACACACAACATCTGATAACGACAAAGAAAAAGCAAGTTTAGAATCGTTTGCAAATGTATCAAAACACAGATATCACATTTACATGTCTTCAGACCCTTTACATAATACCTTACTGAAGCCCCTTTGGCAGAGATTACAGCCTCGAGTCTTCTTGGGTATGACACTACAAGCTTGGCACACTTGTATTTGGGGAGTTTCCCAGTCTTCTCTGCAGATCCTCTCAAGCTGTTCGGTTGGATGGGGAGCATTGCTGCACAGCTGTTTTCAGGTCTCTCCAGAGGTGTTTGATCGGGTTCAAGTCCGGACTCTGGCTGGACCATTGACGGACATTCAGAGACTTGTCCCAAAGCCACTCCTGCATGATCTTGGCTGTGTGCTTAGGGTCGTTGTCATGTTGGAAAGTGAACCTTCACCCCAGTCGGAGGACCTGAGCGCTCTGGAGCAGGTTTTCATCCAGGATCTTTCTGTAGTTTGCTCTGTTCATCTTTCCCCTCAATCCTGACTAGTCTCCCAATCCCTGCCGCTGAAAAACCATCTCCACAGCATGATGCTGCCACCATGCTTTACCATAGGGATGGGGTCAGGTTTCCTCCAGCTGTGACGCTTGGCATTCAGGCCAAAGAGCTCAATCTTGGTTTCATCAGACCAGAGAATCTGGTTTCTCTCAGTCAGAGTAATTTAGGTGCCATTAGGCAAACTCCAAGCAGGCGGTCATGTGCCTTTTACTGAGGAGTGGCTTCCGTCTGTACACTACCATAAAGGCCTGATTGGTAGAGTGCTGCAGAAATGTTTGTCCTTCTGGAAGGTTCTCCCATCTTCACAGAGGAACTCGGGAGCTCTTTCAGAGTGACTATAGGGTTCTTCGTCACCTCCCTGACCAAGGCCCTTCTCTCCCGATCGCTCAATTTTGCCGGGCATTCAGCTCTAGGAAGAGTCTTGTGCCTCAACACAATCCCGTCTCGGAGCTCTACGGACAATTCCTTGGATAAGATATCCATTATTTATTTGTAATAAATTTGTCATTATGGGGAATTGTGTGTAGATTGATGAGTAAAGAAAATTATATCTTCCATTTTAGAATAAGGCTGTAATGTAACAAAATGTGGGAAATGTCAAGGGGTCTGAAAACTTCGACTGCACTGTACAGCTGAAGCTAACCTTCATGAATAAGCACCGATGGACTAAAAATATTTCATGATTTGGTAAAAAAAAACATCTTAAGCATAGAAACCATAATTCATAAACATTTATAATAATTTAGAAACACTTGAAATAATTTATGCTTATTCATGAACGTTATTACAAAGTGCCTAGCCTGCAGGCCCACATCAGTTGTGCTTCAACCAACGTCTGTGTACGTTGCTGTATGTCTGGGATAACAACCATAAAACAGTTGGCTACAGCACAGTATGGAGCCAGACTACCTTCAGCCAAGTGAGAAATGACAGTCAGTGCTATTTGCAATATCTGAACAGATGGGCATCCCACTCACTTGTCATGGAGGGAGGAGCTGAACAGGTACCTCAGACACCACGCCCACACCTGGGGGTTGTAGATGTGGGTGACCCCACTCAACCATCTGCCACAGACAACACCACAAGCACATCAACCAAACTGTACCCTACTGCTAATGAGGTGGCACACACACACGCCCCCCAACAGCTTGAGTACTATAAGGAAGGATAAATCCTTTTGTGGATCAGATTATCTCCAATGAATGGAGTCCCCCCCAAGCCCGCACATCCAAAATAATAACATATGTTGGCCGAAAAATATAATGTCAATGGAGGGCATTCTCACACTCCAACCAGTGGAAGAGTGTAGGCCTTCGGGTCAGACTCCAGTAGTAGCAGCAGTTTCCGGGTTTGATCCATGGTCAGAAAGCTGAACAAAATGTAGACCAGAGGCATTAATCAATAACACAGCGATAAAATAAATGATTGGCATGATTTGTTTACAATGTTATGGCCTTAATCCTTACCCTTGTTTGCGGCTGGCGCTGCTGTGTAGCGGCTGGGTGAGGCTGGCCGTGCTGCTCAGGTTCCTGGCCAAGGCGGTGGGGATGATGGGCACAGGCCGGACGGGCACAGCGTCCAGCGTGTTGCCGGGGGCAGTGGAGGCCCAGCGCAGGCAGAAGCCCAGGCTGTCACCTTGTTGGAAGCAGCTGAGGTGGGCCCGTAGGGCCAGCAGCTTAGACAGGTCCAGGGACTCCCGGCTGCTGCAGCAGTGCTGGAGCATCTGAACAGGTAGGGTGGGAGGGAGGATGGCGACATGGTTTAGGGCTGTTTAAGTTGAGCACATTCCACGGTCGCAGTTCCAGGGCACTGGATTAAAGGATTCAACTGGTGGCACTGGTGCCACTAACCTTTTCAGTTATATTGGTGGCACTAGCCCATGATTTGGTCGCATAAATAAATAAATAAATATATATATACATATATATATACATATATACATATATACACACACATTTGGTGGCACCACGGAATAGGAAGATGAGTAGTGATCTTATAAAGTCATACACAATGCTTTATTAAAGTGTAATAGATTACTGAGATGTTAGTAACTTATTTATTGAATACAATGTCCAAACAGGAACGCACGATTCAAGATATTTTGATATGCAACCTAATCCAGTGATTGACATGAATTTGGTTGACAATTAGGTTAATATTGTTATACTTTACTGTCAAAATAGGGCTACAGAATATTATTTTTTGTTCAATAGAGGCGAATTTGCCTTCATCTTTATATGTGCACTAATATTAAATACAGGCCTAATTAAATTCATGCCAATTCACCAGCTGCGGAAGTGGGACCTCAAAACACATTAGCTAGTTAGCTCATTTTAAAGTGGGTCGTTCGAGCCCTGAATACTGATATGAGCCATATATCACAGGTATGACGCAAAACTACTTGTTCTAATTACTAGGGCTGACCCCATTTAGTCGACTGGTCGATTGTTTGGTCGACAGGCTGTTTTTCGACAAAGATTTCTTTAGCCGAGCATTTAGCTAAAAAATAGAATCATGGTGTACAAGACACCGGTCTGATTCGCACATGGGGATGGCACAGTCCATCACTAAAACATGCACTACTGAAATTGTACATGGTTATACTACATAAGAACACTAATCAAAATTATATTTTATAACAAATGCACTTTCTCCCGCGTTGGATAGTGGTCTGTCAACAGTTCCAAAACATCAGCGCATTGTTGAATTGCCGCTTTTTCCTAGACCATGTTGCTATGTGCATAATGGCAAAGTTACCCAGCATATTGGTGTTGAGAACAATGTGGCAGAGGCAGCAGTGGAGTTAGGAGATGAGAAAACAGCTCTTGCTTTAATTGTCTAAGAATAGCAAGGAGAGAGGAAACTAACTTAAATACACAGAACAAAAATCTAAAAAAACACAACATGTAAAGGGTTGGGCCCATGTTTCATGAGCTGAAATAAAAGATCCCAGAAATTGTCCATCTATTCCTCGTAGGGTAAGTTGAATACCCCTGCACCGGAGTATCTTTTCAATAGAATGGATCATCTGTGGAATAATGCACTTCACGGTTGGACCAAAACATGGCTTTATGGTTGTTTTGATTGAGGTGACCAGGTAGAAAGTGCAGCTTGCACCAATTTGACCAATTAAAAGCTAAAGTGACTAAATGGTCACAGTCTGGAGCCCTGGGTTCAGTAATAAGCAACACCTGTTGCTGACAGGTTGCAATAACTGCCAACTTAGGAGTAGAGGGAGTATGCTCCTTCTGTTATCCAGGCAACAGAAGAGGTGGGCCATCTCGTTAGGCAGTTAAGAGGGTGGGTTGAACTTAACATACAGTTGGGACCAATGTAAATTCCAGTTAGAAAACACAGCATTGTAAGAAAATACGGTAACTAGTGGTTAGAGCGTTGGGCCAGTAACCGAAAGGTTGCTAAATTGAATCCCCGAGCTGACAAGGTAAAAATCTGTCGTTCTGCCCCTGAACAAGGCAGTTAACCCACTAGGCTATCATTGTAAATAAGAATTTTGTTCTTAACTGACTTGCCTAGTTAAATAAAGGTTAAAGTTTTTTTTTAAGTGTATGGTTATTGCTCGCATTCTGGTAAGCATAACCTTCATTTCATAACATCCTCATAAAACCAACTTCTTCATCATACTATTCACACAATACATAGTTGCACAGTGTTATATGAGTGATAAGAGGACATTTACTTTCAGTGCAGACACGAACATACTCATGTTACCTTAAAAGAGATGTGGAAGACTTCTGCCGAGTGAACCATGGTGTCTGTAGCAGAGAGCCCCTGTGTTTCCAGCACACAGGGCACCAGGACGTCCCCGGGCATCAGGGCAGTGGGCACCTTTCCAGAGGAGCCAGGCTGCCCCCGGCCTGGGTCGAACCGGTCCAGTGTCAAAGTCACACCCTCTTCATCTTGGAGAAAGAGTGGAGAGAGAACAGAGGGGCAGTTTAAATATAAAATAGTCAAACTTAAAGAGTACTTACTTAGCAAGCATATCCATGCAATCATTATCATGAGTAGAAAATAATTATTTTCAAATCTAAAAACGTGTTTGCTCTTCTCTCTCATTTTTTCAATATTTGTCATGAAAAAAAATAATACTTCTCACCAGAATCCACAGCAATAGTCCCCAGCAAGTAACAGCTGAACTCAGGCTTGTTACTCTGTCGAGCATGGCGGTGGGCCAAGCGAAGAGTTTTCTCCACAAGTAGCAGCCGGGGATTTCTGTTCAATAGAAGACAGGTTTTCAAGTAGTGAAGGCAGAACATGACCAAATAACAATCACAGGTTGTGTTTCAATAGTCTCCCTCGTATCCTTTCTTTCAACTGAACTGATTGGAGAGAATTATGCAGATGAAAGCAAGCCAGACATATTGCTTACATCCGGCCAAGATTTCTCAAATCAGTACAGGCTGGAGATGAGAAAGCCACTGTTCACTACTGTGCTGCATCCTAAGTAGTCACTGTCAAAGAGAACCCAGTAGACTACCTGTAATAGGAGAGGTGGAGGCTAACCACATCCCCATTAGGTGTGGGGTCCCATAGAGCTACTTTGGATTTGGGGAAGGTGAGGGCAGCAAGCGCATTCTCTGGTGACCTGTGGTATGGTTAACAATGTCAAATACTGTCAGACAAACTTTCCAGTGGGACATGTAATTGTATTGGAATTATTAGGAAATAAATGAGAAATGTACCAGGTTTGATATATGCAAAGGAAACATGTACATACCTTGTTGCCATCTTCAGATTATCTGGTTTGTAAACATTGTCCAAGACGTGAGATGTTAAGCCTTTCAAATTCACCTGAACACTCGTCTGTGGACAGGAAAGGCGTTGTTCTGTCAACAAGAACTGGCTATGACTCCGAGACCAACACTTTGACATCGTTATGTCAAGGCCAAACACCGGGTGAAATCTAAATGTGTGTGCATGACACCATGCACATTTTCAAGCAATTCACTGACACCAAAATACTAGCTGGCAACGTAACATTAGCTAGCTACTGCAGTTAGTTAGTTAAAAGGACTTTAGCCACCTGGCAAGTTTAGTAAATGGCACAGCTAGCGAACGTTGCTGTAACTACCTAGCTAACGTTAGCTCAAACACCCCGTTACCTATGTCAGTCCAATTTGTGACCATAGCACATAAGGTAATATTATTCACCAAACGTAGCCAGTTAACGAACTAGCGATCTTATGGGTTGGCGTGCCACCGAGTCGTGATGGCTGTCTGAAATGTTCGGAGAACTGTCTTCAAGCCGCTGTCCCTCAACTAAGACTTCCTCGGCGA
This sequence comes from Oncorhynchus gorbuscha, assembly GCF_021184085.1. NCBI lineage: Eukaryota > Metazoa > Chordata > Actinopteri > Salmoniformes > Salmonidae > Oncorhynchus > Oncorhynchus gorbuscha. The sequence goes on from NC_060187.1 coordinate 45,051,981, forward strand.
CAACATCAAAGCAGTCATATCCGCGGTAAATCCACACTTTCTCGGTTTTGTTTCGTTTTTTACTTCACCTGGCAGCGACCTAGCGTCGCATCGAATGAATCCCTTTCCGCATTGCTAGCTAAACGCAGAACACAAACGTCCTTTGCGATAAATCAAACGTAATTGATTATGGCGCTGTTTCCAGGTTCCAATGGCGGGGCATGAAATCCAGCCAATAGAAAGCTCCGTTTCATGGCTGCCATGGCTCCAATCAGAGGAGCTGACAATATCACCCGCTCAGCCCATCCAGTCCTTTTATCGTAATGGCGATGCAGTATACGAGTCTTGTTGAGGTCGCAAAGAATATGAAATAGCGATAATGCTATATGCTACACCGTACATCAAGTCTTGCAACGATGAGCTACGTTTTTGATACTGACAGCCATTTGAATTAAACAAAAACAAAAACACAAGGGGGCGCAATTATACCAGGTTATACAGTAATACACACAGGCATTTTGCTATGCCACAAACATCCCAACTTTATTGACAGAAGCACGGCAGGGAAACAAAATTACTATGCCACATCAAATCAACCACAAACATCAGTATCGTTTTCAAACCTAATCTTTCACACAATGCTTTTGATTTGTAGATTAGTACCAGTCACAGAAGGGCTTTTCCAACATGACCACCATTCACAGATGCACAGTGATGCTCCATCCCGCTTGAAGGGTTGTCATGATGGTATTCAGGAAAGAGCAATGTAATATTGACTTTGCACAAGAGCTTGGTCTGGCTATTACAGAATTGGCCGTAAGTAATCCTGCTCCCCTGTACACCCAAACATCAGCTGGAATCAGCAAGGGGTTTGACATGACAGCATCACACATTTGACTCAGTAGAACTCATTTTGACCCTGATAGAAATAATCTCTAGTCCGTCCATGCCTCATTCACTCATGCTGGCTGAGACCAATGGGTTCCAGGTTGAAGTGATTGCAACAGCGTCTAGCCAATGGCTGGCCGTCATGGATTCATTTTTCCCTAATCCATTTCAGTTCAGAGGAGATTAACAATCCAAACCAATTGTTGATATGCCGAGAGAGACTGTGTGACAGAGAGCGGGGGACAGGAAGGAGTGCTGTGAGGAATTTCACATGTGAAGATGATTGAGGTACCCCATTCTGTTTAGTGAGATATTTGGGGAATTTAGACAGTCATGGAGCCTGAGGATTTGAACCTGCATCTCATCAGGGAAATCAGCACACTGAAGAAATGCATAAATAGGTAACTTCTCACTTTTTTCACATTATTAACTGGATGTACAGTATGTATTGCCTCATCCTTTTTTATAACTATTTTATATTTCACTTTGATATTTTTGTCTAGAATTTGGCCTAAATTGCTCAGTGAGTATAAAGAGTATAGTAGATGATTGTTGGGATCCAGAACACCTGTTGTCATCAATGTGTAATGAAAAAGTAAGGATTTGAGAGGTCAGGTTTGTAACAATGTAAGGGGATCCTAGATCTGTGCTCAGGGTCAATCACTTCTTCAGTCTTGATGAAAAGCTCCGATATCAGAGCATCCTCGACTGTCTACTCCCATAGGCATTTTAAGGCTGTCAGATGCATACAGTTATGTCTGGCTAGCAAGGCTTTTAATATCATCTCTGCAAGGCACTGCAATTCTGCTTTTCCTTGAAACCCCCACAATCTGAAAAGCAGTGTTTCAACATGAAAGCTTCAGACACCGTCGACTACTTTTTCTCTGGCTAAACTGGACTATTTCTCCAGCCCACTGGCAGAAATGAGCTCATAGTCTTGCATTACTCAGAGAACCCTGTCAACTCAGGAAACACAGGCATAAACTGTTGCTTTAAAAAAAATACTGAGATAGTCGCCATTACACTACCAGTCCGGTACTCAGACTGACAGTGTGTAAACAAACACCAGACACATATGTTGGCTTTATCCCAAGGTGGAGATTCATCTTTGGGCCATACTTACAGTACTTATGAGGCATAGACATAGCCCTGGGCCAATTCATGGTGGTCCTAGATGTGTATGTTACAAATGGGAGTTACAGCACAATAGAGGTCTTGTTCAAAAGGAGGAAGGGGTGGATTGAGCAAATCACATTTCAGCTCTGAAAATAGGGTAACTTATTTGGGGGGGAAGGAGAGACATTTTTCATACGGCTGTGAGTTTGTGATTACATTCCTCAGTTTCTGAGCTTGACTTTCTCAGGTCTGGGTACTTGGATCTAGCTTGGCTGACGCGACCCACTTGACCGCTCAGCGAGGGCAGAGCTGTGACTCACTGATCTGGACAGGAGGTTGTTTGTTAATACAATATTCGATTAGAAATTGAGCAGACTCATTGATTGGTTCTCTCAAATGTTTTTTCCCTCTGGGGGGGGGGGGTTAACACTTCTTGTTGTTTTGATTTGAAAATCCAACAGCTGTAATGGATGTGTGTGGATGTGCCTGTGAGTGTTTGAGCAGTGGAGGCTGCTGAGGGGAGGACAGCTCATAATAATGGCTGAAATGGAGTGTAATGGCTGGAGACAACATAAAAACAGTCTTTCCAGACTCTGAAGTCAGGAGGACTTCCAGTTAGACTAACTTGGATCTAGCAGTGTATGAAGTTAAATATCTTCCCCAATGTTTCCGATTATTATGGCCCTGTTTCATAACAGGCCTGGGAGACCTTGGGGATTCAAAAATTCCCCATGAAAGAAAAATAAACATGAGAACACAATTATTATCTAGTGAACCTTTTTGCACGTTAAAAGATATCTTTAAATGTCAAAGTATTCCTTTATTATTTTTGTTATCTGACAATCAGTAACATATGAGGTGGAGGGCAGAGAGTGACGAATCAACCGAGTCCAAATCGAGAATCAACAAAGAAAATTCCTGAGCCAGCTGGAATATGAGCCTGGAGACTCGTGCATTTCCTCTGCTCTCTGCATTGCATTTAAGATTCCTTTGCTACCTTTCTTTTTCTCTCTCTCTCTCTCTCTCTCTCTCTCTCAAATTCAAGGGTAAAGTTACTAGACTCCACCCACAGTGGGCAGAGTTTCAGCCCCTCCACCAATAGAGCTACCCTTGTGTTGCGTTTAAGAATGTCTGTGTCCAATCCTCTACCAGCTGCTCAAGACTGTCTCCTGAAGCAACCCTGAGGTTTCCACACATGTGGATCACCTTTTACAGTCAGTTGCTGCCCACTGCCTGCTGTAGATGTTTTATCAGAGGAAGGAGGGGAGAGGAACTGGATACTTGGCAGCAGGGACTGTTGAGGGGAGGAGAAGGTTGGTGAAACTCCCAGATTTGTGTACTTAAAGGGAGAGTGAGTGCTCAGTAGAGACGAGACCCACACTTGAACTGCCCCAACACAGCTGGAGAAGGACAGAGAGGGAGGGAGGGAGGGAAGGGGAAGGTTGTTTCAAAATAGAAGGCGTCGCTGAAATAACAGTGAGAAAATTTTGGGCTGAGCTTTCACAGATTTTAGGATGGCATTTGGGAGAGGAGGCCAGAGCAGGCAGAGCTACCTCAGTCTCTGAACACCAATGGAGGGAGAGAGGTAAGAACTTTTTCCTCTTCACACTCTCAGGGACTATTCTCTCTCTTACCTAAACAAAGGAAGAAACCAACTATAATTATTTCAATGACAATTGGAACTTAAGCATTCAATGTAATTTATTGATCATGGCATCTGGGGTGTCATCTATTGTCCGAATTCAAATACAGGCAGGAGAGGCCAAAATCTATTACATCCTTTGTGGCCACCATATTTGCATGTGAATTAGAAACCTAGTAGCATTTCAGTAGAGGTGAGGTCGGCAGAGGAAATTCAGATAAATTACCGTATTCTAAAACAGCTCCTTATAGAACAAACCCAGTCTCGCAGAAGCAATTGGTTTCCTTCTCCCCTTAGTCTCACATGTTGACCTTGTTGCATTGCGGTTCAGTGACTGCAGGCATTTCAACACAAGCTCAGTGGTTGTGAAGTGCAAAGTTGGTGTGGAAGTGTAGCCTTATAACCTCTAACATGCTCTCTACGTCCCTTAGTCACTCCCTGGAATTTGGAGACAGCAGCTGCATTCCTGACTGAATCTGTGATGATTAAAACCCTACGGCGTAGTATCCATTTCATGAAGTGTCTCTGAGTGCTGATCTAGGATCAAGCCCCCGTCCGTCCGTCCGTGTAATATTATTAATTATGCTCAAAAAGTGAAAACTGATTCTAGATCAGCACTTGTACTCTGAGGCTATATGTGAATATGGGCTCTGGTCTTTCTTGATAGGCAGTAGAGAGTTGAAGGGGTTTAAGACCGGTCTGACAAGACACCTTTAATAAGTTACTATTTTTAAAGACTTTCAACACAATCCCAATCAAAGCTGTGTGTGACTTTTTATGTCAGGTTCCAGTTAATCAAGTGCATGAGGGCATTTCCATGTAAAAAGCCCCATGAGCATTTACATGTGAAGTTTGTGGGGCACAACAAATGGTGTCAAATACAGTCTATCATTTTTTTTTTTCAATTCTTCGGGGTCGGTGTCCTGTCAACGGGACGGTTGAGCTAACGTAGGCCAATGCGATTAGCATGAGGTTGTATGTAACAAGAATGTTTCCCAGGACATGGACATATCTGATATCGTCAGAAAGCTTAAATTCTTGTTATTCTAACCGCACTGTCAAATGTACAGTAGTGATTACAGTGAAAGAATACCATGCCATTGTTTGAGGAGAGTGCACCATTTTGAACATGAGTTATTAATAAAGTTATTGATAAACAAATTAGGCACGTTTGGGCAGTCTTGATACAACATTTTGAACATTAATGCAATGGTTCATTGGATCAGTCTAAAACTTTGCACATACACTTCTGCCATCTGGTGGATACAATCTAAATTGCACCTGGGCTGGAATTATACATTATGACCTTTCTCTTGCATTTCAAAGATGATGGTACAAAAAAATACAAACGAACGGTTGTTTTTTCTTTGTATTATCTTTTACCATATCTATTGTGTTATATTCTCCTACATTCCTTTCACATTTCCACAAACTTCAAAGGGTTTCCATTCAAATGGTACCAAGAATATGCATGTCCTTGCTTCAGGGCCTGAGCTACAGGCAGATAGATTGGGGTATGTCATTTTAGGCGAAAATTGAAAAAAAGGGCGGGATCCTTAAGAGGTTTTAAGGCTTACTGTATATATATTTCCCAACCATTTTCCATCCAAAAAAATAGGAATAAGCAGAGGCCTTGATTTCTGGTCAAACAGATGGAAAAGGGGTCTTAATCATCAAGCATAAAACGTCTTAAAAGGTGTTACATAAAAACACAATCATGTTGAAGCAAAGACCCCTGCCAACTGATATCGACACTTATATTTAGTTTTGCAGAAATTATTGGCCTTCTGTAAAGTTTTAAAGGGGCAATCAGCTGTTGCTACATCTTTCTTTGTACCCATTGATTCTTGAAGAATATAACTTATAAATGCTTCATGAGCTTAGTTCAACATTTGTACCCAGCAGAACCCCAAATATAAGCTTGTTTTACTCCAAAGCATGTAAACAAACACTATACCCTCTAAACATGGTTAAAACTATCATTTTGATATCATGGGTGGTCCGTCCTTACATTAATGGCTCTGTTTTTGAATTTGAGAGTGGTTGCATTTCTCCTGTCCCATCCCTCAGCTTTGTTCAGAAACAGAGGCTGGTACTAACGCTTTGTTATGGTTTCTACTGCTGATTGCCGCTTTAAGAAATATTACTGCAGATATATACAGAAATGATAAAAAATCCTGTCTAGCACCTTTAAGATATATATACGTGTATCACCTTTTACAGTCAATTGCAGCTTTAATAAATAATATCTAGTGTCTTGTTATTCTGTTACCAAAAAACGACATATCTTTAAAGGCACTACACCTAGAATTTATCCCCTACGTGGAAGCTAGATTAATTACAACAGCACTAGGCTGCATTCAAAACTAATTTCCCATTCCCCTGCAACCTTTTTCCTCTTAACATGACGAAGACTCACGCTTGAGCCTTTTACTTTCGGTTGAGGTCAACCAGCTTCAAACCGCTTGAAAAAAACTATATTTTTTGTTGTTGAAAATATATTTCACATCAATTTAGATGGTACAATGATATCCTACACTTTTCAGTGTTTGTTTTCTCACATAAACTGAAATTGAGCCAACAGTGTAGAATTTCAGCAGCAATGAAATGACAGAGCCACTTCTACATTGGCTGCTTGACCCAATTTCCAGTAGATAACACAGCCACAAAGTCAAAACAGCTTTTCACATTTTGAACACAGATGCCACTCTGGCGGGAGAAATCAAGAGGTTAATATCACAGCCAAACACAACACTGGCAGGTAAGTAATATTGTGAAACACTATCATTCCAATATTACTGGAGATATATTATGGACATTTTCTGAAATTACAATACAAAAATTCAATGTGTAGCACCTTGAACATATTTTTGAATTTCTCTCCATCATGAGGAGGGAGGAAATCAAAGTTCACAGAAGTAACAAGTAAAGGTAGACCAACCAAGTTGTTATATTGTATTAATAACAATTTAGTTTATGATTTATTAAGTGATTCAAATGTGTCATTCTGTTAAATCGGTAACAGAAGGACCCCCAAAAAATCTGTAACAGAATGACTGCCACTCAATTTGCTACAATGGGAATTTATAGTATTCACAAACCACAGTTGGGTCTCCCGCTACTGTCCTCCCTCCTTTCCACTGGCATAATGTTGCGTTCAACTCATAACTGTTTTCTGTCTCTTTCTGTCGTCTGGTGGTTAAAGCAAGAGTGTTTAAACAGTCTGGACAACCCCTCCCTCTCTCTCCCTGTCTCTCTCTCTACTGACACCTACCCATGAGCCCCCTCTCTTTCCATTTCCTGTAACCAGCCCTCTCACCCACTGAGCACCAACCGACACCGGATATCCATGGATGTTGAAATTTGGTCAGTCCAAATCTGAACCAATCATTAGACGTCTGTTTCACAAGTTTGGACAGCACCGTACAGTAGAGCATGGTACATTAGAGTTAAGTACAGTGGAGCACACTGGAGTAGAGTATAGTATAATTTACTGTATTGTACTGTACTAAACTATACTCTACTGTGCTGTACTGTACAGAGTTGTATGGTTTGTATAACTTTGCAATCAATGGTTTTTGTTTGGCATACTTTTGTGAAAAATCAGAGTCAGCATCGATCTGTTACCGTGGAATTGCCTATAACAAATATTTTCCTGGTGGTGTTGTACTGTGCTATATGGTATCCTACATTATAGCCTTGTGGCATTGTGTACGGTCCTTCTGTCAAGCTTCCCTAATTCTTCCCTTTCCCTTGATGACTCTCTCGCTCTCTCTCTCTCTCTCTTGCTTTACACGATATTAAATTAAATTAAATGGGTTAATAATAGTGAGTGTGGTTAAGAATGGGGATGTTTGTGAGTACTTGACAGTTGAGGCTTGCGGGTGGTGTTAACTTGGCAGGGAGCCTTCCTTACTAAGCACACACTAATTTAAATCAAATGACTTTCTCTGCAAAGCCCCTCACGAGGAAACCTTTTACATCTGTGTAAACCTCCTTCACCTGGTTTCTCAGTCATAGGGGCAACACAGTGAACTCCAAAAGTTGTTTTGACTCTGTTCTCCAGTGTTTTGGATTTGAAATGATAGAAAAGTATTGGGACAAATTCACTTGTGTATGAAAGTAGTATTAAAGCTTGTGACAGCAAACTTGTTGGATGAATTTTGCTGTTTGCTTTGGTTGTTTCAGATTATGTTGTGTCCAATAGTAATTAATGGTAAGTAATCTATTGTGTCGTTTTGGAGTCACTTTTATTGTAAATAAGAAAAGAAGATGTTTCTAAACGCTTCTACATTAATGTGGATGCTACCATGATTACGGATAGTCCTGAATAAATCGGGAATAATGATGAGTGAGAAAGTTACAGATGCACAAACAGACAGAAAATGCAAGTTTGTAGTCAAAAGCTTGATGTAATCATTGTGTGCTAGGAATATAAACTTTTGACTACTTCAATACACATACTGTATAAGTGAATTTGTCCCAGTACTTATGGTCCTGTTACGATAAATGAGTGAAGAGGTGTGGAGTCAGGCGCAGAGAGCAAAAGATGTGGGAAAAACAACACGCTTTAATGTCCCGGAAACATAACATGTACAAAAGTGGAAACACAAATGAACAGAAATATAAACGGACAGCGTGAAACCCAAATGCCAACAAAAATACACTCAAACAACAAAACAGACAAACAAGCCCGCACGAAACAGAAGCGGGCTGAACAGACTATATATAACCCTATCCTAACAACCAAACTAGAAACAGGTGCTACCAATTAGACAAAACTAAACGAACACAGAACAACGGATCGGCGATAGCTAGTAGACCGGCGACGACGACCGCCGAGCGCCACCCGAACAAGAAGGGGAGTCACCTTCGGTAATATTCGTGACAGTACCCCCCCTCCTGACGCGCAGCTCCCGCAGCGCGCCGACGCCAGCCTCGGGGACGACCCGGAGGCCGAGGCGCTGGGCGATCCGGACGGAGGCGATGGAATTCACTCAACATAGATGGGTCTAGAATATCCCTCACCGGAACCCAGCACCTCTCCTCCGGACCGTACCCCTCCCAGTCAACGAGGTACTGCAAGCCTCTCACCCGGCGTCTCGAGTCCAGAATAGCTCGTATCTTGTACGCCGGGGACCCCTCGATGTCCAGAGGGGGCGGAGGAACCTCCGGTACCTCATTTTCCTGCATGGGACCAGCTACCACCGGCCTGAGAAGAGACACATGAAATGAGGGGTTAATACGATAATACGAAGGAAGTAATAATCGATAACAAACCTCATTTATTCTCCTCAGGACTTTAAATGGCCCTATACACTGCGGACCCAGCTTCCGGCAGGGCAAGCGGAGAGGCAGGTTTCGGGTCGAGAGCCAGACCCTGTCCCCAGGTGCAAACACGGGGGCCTCACTGCGGTGATGGTCTGCGCTCTTCTTCTGCCTTATACTCGCTTGGTGTAATGACTCTTGGACTGCCCTCCAGGTCTCCTTAGAGCGCTGTACCCAGTCCTCCACCGCAGGAGCCTCAGTCTGGCTCTGATGCCACGGTGCCAGGACAGGCTGGTACCCCAACACGCACTCAAATGGTGACATGTTGGTAGAGGAGTGGCTTAGTGAATTCTGGGCTATTTCTGCCCAGGGAATATATCTCGCCCACTCCCCTGGCCGGTGCTGGCAATACGACCGCAGAAACCTACCCACCTCCTGGTTAACTCTCTTCACCTGACCATTACTCTCCGGGTGATACCCTGAGGTAAGGCTGACCGAGACCCCCAGACGTTCCATAAATGCCCTCCAAACACGGGAGATAAATTGGGGGCCCCGATCAGAAACTATATCCTTGGGCACCCCGTAGTGCCGGAAGACATGGGTGAAAAGAGCTTCCGCAGTCTGTAGGGCCGTAGGGAGTGTCATGCAGGTGAATGAGGACCCAAAAGCGACTTGGCGAAAACAGAGTTTTAATCCAATAAAGATACTTTACAAAACAAAAAGCATAATACTACTCGTAAAGACAAGAACAGACTGGAGACTTGATCAAGAACTGCAGGTTGCCTCGGGAAGGCACTTGAACCTAGCAGACTCAGACACCTGCTCACCACGCAGCATCTGAGGGAAACACGACACGACAGGGCAATACATAGACACAGCACGGTGAATATAGACAAGGATCCGACAGGGCAGGTACGGAAAACAAGGAGAGAAATAGGGACTCTAATCAGGGAAAAGGATCGGGAACAGGTGTGGGAAGACTAAATGATTGATTAGGGGAATAGGAACAGCTGGGAGCAGGAACGGAACGATAGAGAGAAGAGAGAGCGAGAGAGTGAGAGAGGGAGGGGAGAGAGAGGATAGAAAGAGGGAAAGAACCTAATAAGACCAGCAGAGGGAAACGAATAGAAGGGGAAGCACAGGGACAAGACATGATAATTAATGACAAAACATGACAGTACCCCCACTCACCGAGCGCCTCCTGGCGCACTCGAGGAGGAACCCTGGCGGCAACGGAGGAAATCATCAATGAGCGAACGGTCCAGCACGTCCCGAGACGGAACCCAACTCCTCTCCTCAGGACCGTAACCCTCCCAATCCACTAAGTATTGGTGACCCCGTCCCGAGAACGTATGTCCATGATCTTACGTACCTTGTAAATAGGTGCGCTCTCGACAAGGACGGGAGGGGGGGAGGGAAGACAAACGGGGGTGCGAAGAAAGGGCTTGACACAGGAGACATGGAAGACAGGATGGACGCGACGAAGATGTCGCGGAAGAAGCAGTCGCACAGCGACAGGATTGACGACCTGGGAGACACGGAACGGACCAATGAACCACGGAGTCAACTTACGAGAAGCTGTCGTAAGAGGAAGGTTGCGAGTGGAAAGCCACACTCTCTGGCCGCAACAATACCTTGGACTCTTAATCCTGCGTTTATTGGCGGCTCTCACAGTCTGTGCCCTGTAACGGCAAAGTGCAGACCTCACCCTCCTCCAGGTGCGCTCACAACGTTGGACAAACGCTTGAGCGGAGGGAACGCTGGACTCGGCAAGCTGGGATGAGAACAGAGGAGGCTGGTAACCCAGACTACTCTGAAACGGAGATAACCCGGTAGCAGAAGAAGGAAGCGAGTTGTGAGCGTATTCTGCCCAGGGGAGCTGTTCTGCCCAAGACGCAGGGTTTCTGAAAGAAAGGCTGCGTAGTATGCGACCAATCGTCTGATTGGCCCTCTCTGCTTGACCGTTAGACTGGGGATGAAACCCGGAAGAGAGACTGACGGACGCACCAATCAAACGACAGAACTCCCTCCAAAACTGTGACGTGAATTGCGGACCTCTGTCTGAAACGGCGTCTAACGGGAGGCCATGAATTCTGAACACATTCTCGATAATGATTTGTGCCGTCTCCTTAGCGGAAGGAAGTTTAGCGAGGGGAATGAAATGTGCCGCCTTAGAGAACCTATCGACAACCGTAAGAATCACAGTCTTCCCCGCAGACAAAGGCAGACCGGTAATGAAGTCTAGGGCGATGTGAGACCATGGTCGAGAAGGAATGGGGAGCGGTCTGAGACCACCGGCAGGAGGAGAGTTACCCGACTTAGTCTGCGCGCAGTCCGAACAAGCAGCCACGAAACGGCGCGTGTCACGCTCCTGAGTCGGCCACCAAAAGCGCTGGCGAATAGACGCAAGAGTGCCTCGAACACCGGGATGACCAGCTAACTTGGCAGAGTGAGCCCACTGAAGAACAGCCAGACGAGTGGAAACAGGAACGAAAAGGAGGTTACTAGGACAAGCGCGCGGCGACGCCGTGTGCGTGAGTGCTTGCTTAACCTGTCTTTCAATTCCCCAGACTGTCAACCCGACAACACGCCCATAAGGAAGAATCCCCTCGGGATCAGTAGAAGCCACAGAAGAACTAAACAGACGGGATAAGGCATCAGGCTTGGTGTTTTTGCTACCCGGACGGTAAGAAATCACAAACTCGAAACGAGCGAAAAACAACGCCCAACGAGCTTGACGGGCATTAAGTCGTTTGGCAGAACGGATGTACTCAAGGTTCTTATGGTCTGTCCAAACGACAAAAGGAACGGTCGCCCCTCCAACCACTGTCGCCATTCGCCTAGGGCTAAGCGGATGGCGAGCAGTTCACGGTTACCCACATCATAGTTGCGCTCAGATGGCGACAGGCGATGAGAAAAATAAGCGCAAGGATGAACCTTATCGTCAGACTGGAAGCGCTGGGATAGAATGGCTCCCACGCCTACCTCTGAAGCGTCAACCTCGACAATGAATTGTCTAGTGACGTCAGGAGTAACGAGGATAGGAGCGGACGTAAACGTTCTTTTAGAAGATCAAAAGCTCCCTGGGCGGAACCGGACCACTTAAAACACGTCTTGACAGAAGTAAGAGCTGTGAGAGGGGCAGCAACTTGACCGAAATTACGAATGAAACGCCGATAGAAATTAGCGAAACCTAAAAAGCGCTGCAACTCGACACGTGACCTTGGAACGGGCCAATCACTGACAGCTTGGACCTTAGCGGAATCCATCTGAATGCCTTCAGCGGAAATAACGGAACCGAGAAAAGTAACGGAGGAGACATGAAAAGAGCTCTTCTCAGCCTTTACGTAGAGACAATTCTCTAAAAGGCGCTGTAGAACACGTCGAACGTGCTGAACATGAATCTCGAGTGACGGTGAAAAAATCAGGATATCGTCAAGATAGACAAAAACAAAGATGTTCAGCATGTCTCTCAGAACATCATTAACTAATGCCTGAAAAACAGCTGGCGCATTGGCGAGACCAAACGGCAGAACCCGGTACTCAAAATGCCCTAACGGAGTGTTAAACGCCGTTTTCCACTCGTCCCCCTCTCTGATGCGCACGAGATGGTGAGCGTTACGAAGGTCCAACTTAGTAAAGCACCTGGCTCCCTGCAGAATCTCGAAGGCTGATGACATAAGGGGAAGCGGATAACGATTCTTAACCGTTATGTCATTCAGCCTCGATAATCCACGCAGGGGCGCAGAGTACCGTCCTTCTTCTTAACAAAAGAACCCCGCCCCGGCCGGAGAGGAAGAAGGCACTATGGTACCGGCGTCAAGAGACACAGATAAATAATCCTCGAGAGCCTTACGTTCGGGAGCCGACAGAGAGTATAGTCTACCCCGAGGAGGAGTGGTCCCCGGAAGGAGATCAATACTACAATCATACGACCGGTGAGGAGGAAGGGAGTTGGCTCGGGACCGACTGAAGACCGTGCGCAGATCATGATATTCCTCCGGCACTCCTGTCAAATCGCCAGGTTCCTCCTGAGAAGTGGGGACAGAAGAAATGGGAGGGATGGCAGACATTAAACACTTCACATGACAAGAAACGTTCCAGGATAGGATAGAATTACTAGACCAATTAATAGAAGGATTATGACATACTAGCCAGGGATGACCCAAAACAACAGGTGTAAAAGGGAACGAAAAATCAAAAAGAAATAGTCTCACTGTGGTTACCAGATACTGTGAGAGTTAAAGGTAGTGTCTCAAATCTGATACTGGGAAGATGACTACCATCTAAGGCAAACATGGGCGTAGGCTTGTCTAACTGTCTGAAAGGAATGTCATGTTTCCGAGCCCATGCTTCGTCCATGAAACAACCCTCAGCCCCAGAGTCAATCAAGGCACTGCATGTAGCACCCGAACCGGTCCAGCGTAGATGGACCGACATAGTAGTACATGATCTAGATGAAGAGACCTGAGTAGTAGCGCTCACCAGTAGCCCTCCGCTTACTGATGAGCTCTGGCCTTTACTGGACATGAATTGACAAAATGTCCATCAAATCCGCAATAGAGGCACAGGCGGTTGGTGATCCTCCGTTCCCTCTCCTTAGTCGAGATGCGAATCCCTCCCAGCTGCATGGGCTCAGTCTCTGAGCCAGAGGAGGGAGATGGTTGCGATGCGGAGCAGGGAAACACCGTTGATGCGAGCTCTCTTCCACGAGCCTGGTGACGAAGATCTACCCGTCGTTCTATGCGGATGGCGAGAGCAATCAAAGAGTCCACATCTGAAGGAACCTCCCGGGAGAGAATCTCATCCTTAACCACTGCGTGGAGTCCCTCCAGAAAACGAGCGAGCAGCGCCGGCTCGTTCCACTCACTAGAGGCAGCAAGAGTGCGAAACTCAATAGAGTAATCCGTTATGGATCGATCACCTTGGCATAGGGAAGCCAGGGCCCTAGAAGCCTCCCTACCAAAAACTGAACGGTCAAAAACCCGAATCATCTCCTCTTTAAAGTTCTGGTATTTGTTAGAGCATTCAGCCCTTGCCTCCCAGATAGCTGTGCCCCACTCTCGAGCCCGGCCAGTAAGGAGTGAAATGACGTAAGCAACCCGAGCTCTCTCTCTAGAGTATGTGTTGGGTTGGAGAGAGAACACAATCTCACACTGGGTGAGAAAGGAGCGGCACTCAGTGGGCTGCCCGGAGTAGCAAGGTGGGTTATTAACCCTAGGTTCTGGAGGCTCGGCAGGCCAGGAAGTAACAGGTGGCACGAGACGAAGACTCTGGAACTGTCCAGAGAGGTCGGAAACCTGAGCGGCCAAGTTCTCCACGGCATGGCGAGCAGCAGACAATTCCTGCTCGTGTCTGCCGAGCATGGCTCCTTGGATCTCGACGGCAGTGTTACGAGCGTCTGTAGTCGCTGGGTCCATTCCTTGGTCGGATCCTTCTGTCATGCAGGTGAATGAGGACCCAAAAGCGACTTGGCGAAAACAGAGTTTTAATCCAATAAAGATACTTTACAAAACAAAAAGCATAATACTACTCGTAAAGACAAGAACAGACTGGAGACTTGATCAAGAACTGCAGGTTGCCTCGGGAAGGCACTTGAACCTAGCAGACTCAGACACCTGCTCACCACGCAGCATCTGAGGGAAACACGACACGACAGGGCAATACATAGACACAGCACGGTGAATATAGACAAGGATCCGACAGGGCAGGTACGGAAAACAAGGAGAGAAATAGGGACTCTAATCAGGAAAAGGATCGGGAACAGGTGTGGGAAGACTAAATGATTGATTAGGGGAATAGGAACAGCTGGGAGCAGGAACGAACGATAGAGAGAAGAGAGAGCGAGAGAGTGAGAGAGGGAGGGGGGAGAGAGAGGGATAGAAAGAGGGAAAGAACCTAATAAGACCAGCAGAGGGAAACGAATAGAAGGGAAGCACAGGGACAAGACATGATAATTAATGACAAAACATGACAGGGAGACCGGGCAATGGGATAAGACGGCAGGACTTAGAGAACCGATCCACAACGACCAGGATAGTAGTGTTACCCTGAGAGGGGGGGAGGTCAGTAAGAAAATCCACTGAAAGATGGGTCCACGGCCGTTGTGGAACGGGAAGAGGTTGTAATTTACCTCTTGGCAGGTGTCTAGAGCCTTACTCTGGGCGCACACCGAACAGGAGGAAACATAGAATCGCACATCCTCCTCAAAGTGGGCCACCAGTACTTCCTCTCAAGACCTCTCACTGTCCTATAAATACCTGGGTGACCCGACGAGGGTAGACAATGAGCCCATCGAATCAATTGATCACGGACAGCCAGCGGCACGTACCTCGACCCTCCGGACACTGTGGAGGCGCAGGTTCCCCCTTAGCGCCCCCCGATGTCAGTGTCCACATCCCATACTACCGGTGCCACCAGCTTAGCTGCCGGAATGATGGGAGTAGGATCGATGGACCTGTCCTCAGTGTCATAGAGTCTTGACAGCGCGTCAGCCTTAGTGTTGAGGGAACCTGGTCTATACGAGATAGTGAAACAAAATCTGGTGAAAAACATGGCCCACCTTGCCTGACGAGGATTCAGTCTCCTAGCTGATCGGATATACTCCAGGTTACGATGGTCAGTCCAGATAAGGAAAGGGTGCTTAGCCCCCTCAAGCCAGTGTCTCCACACCTTCAGGGCCTTAACCATAGCCAACAACTCCCTATCCCCCCACATCATAATTCCGCTCCGCTGGCCAGAGTTTCTTAGAAAAAAAAGGCACAGGGCGGAGCCGGTGGCACACTCGAACGCTGTGAGAGCACCGCTCAACCCCAGCCTCGGATGCGTCCACCTCTACTATAAACGCCAAAGAAGGGTCCGGATGTGCCAACACCGGCGCCTTAGTAAACATCGCCTTCAACTTATGAAAAGCTCCGTTCGCCTCTGCTGACCACTGTAAACGCACCGGCCCCCCTTTCAGCAGTGAGGTAGTAGGGGCAGCTACCTGACCAAAACCCCGGATAAACCTCCGGTAGTAATTTGCAAATCCCAAGAACCGCTGCACCTCCTTTACCGTGGTCGGAGTCGGCCAATTACGCACGGCCTTAATGCGGTCACCCTCCATTACCAAACCAGAGCTGGAAATGCGATAACCCAGGAAGGAAACTGATTGTTTGGAAAACTCACATTTCTCCGCCTTCACATACAGGTCATGCTCCAGCAGTCGTCTAAGAACCTTGCGCACAAGAGATACATGCGCAGTGCGTGTAGCGGAGTAGATCAAAATATCGTCAATATACACCAATACACCCTTTCCGTGCAGGTCTCTGAGTATTTCATCCACTGAAGGATTGAAATATAGCTGGAGCATTCTTTAAACCGTATGGCATGACGAGGTACTCATAATGGCCCGACGTAGTGCTAAATGCAGTTTTCCACTCATCTCCCCTCCCGAATACGCACCAAATTATAAGCACTCCTGAGATCCAGTTTAGTGAAGAACTGCGCTCCGTGAAATGATTCCACTACCGTAGCAATGAGAGGTAGTGGGTAACTAAAACCCACTGTGATGGAATTTAGACCTCTATAATCAATACACGGACGCAAACCACCATCTTTTTTCTTCACAAAAAAAACTTGAAGAGACAGGTGACATGGAGGGCTGAATGTACCCCTGTCTAAGATGGAACAATCTCTCACCCGCCGCTCGACCCTCTGAAGGGTGATCGAACACGGCCCTGAAACGGCGGATGAACTCCGGGTAGTTGTCCTTAGCCGAGTCGGGCCCGTTCCAGACCGCATTAGCCCACTCCAGGGCTCTACCGGTCAGGCAGGTGATGAGGACCCCTACTCTCTCCTCCTCCGAGGGGGGCCGGCCGAACGGTGGCCAGGTAGAGGTCTAATTGCAGCAGGAATCCCTGGCACCCCGTCGCTGCTCCATCGTATTTCCTCGGAGGCGTCATGTGCAGAGCGCTGGAACCGGATCCAGATGGGGGAGATGGTAGAGTTGCTGGTGGGAGGGTCGGTGGGGTAGTAGGGAAACCATTCCTCTCCCAACGATCCATCCTCTCCATCATCTGATCCATCGCTGATCCTAGGCGATGGAGGATGGACGTGTGATGATGGACTCTCTCCTCCATAGTGGGAAGAGGAGTGGTCGCTGCTCCTGCTGACCATATCGTGGTGCGGGCTTCTGTTACGATAAATGAGTGAAGAGGTGTGGAGTCAGGCGCAGAGAGCAAAAGATGTGGGAAAAACAACACGCTTTAATGTCCCGGAAACATAACATGTACAAAAGTGGAAACACAAATGAACAGAAATATAAACGGACAGCGTGAAACCCAAATGCCAACAAAAATACACTCAAACAACAAAACAGACGAACAAGCCCGCACGAAACAGAAGCAGGCTGAACAGACTTTAAATAACCCTATCCTAACAACCAAACTAGAAACAGGTGCTACCAATTAGACAAAACTAAACGAACACAGAACAACGGATCGGCGATAGCTAGTAGACCGGCGACGACGACCGCCGAGCGCCACCCGAACAAGAAGGGGAGTCACCTTCGGTAATATTCGTGACAGGTCCCCTAAAATGGGCGGACTATGTACAAAAAGTGCTGCAATTTCTAAATTGTTGGATGAAAATACCCTCAAATTAAAACTGACAGTCTGCACATTAACCTCGTAGTAATTCAATCAAATCAATCAAATGTATTTATAAAGCCCTTTTTTTTACATCAACCGATGTCACAAAGTGCTGCACAGAAACCCAGCCTGAAACCCCAAACAGCAAGCAATGCAGGTGTAGAAGCACGGTAGCCAGTTTTCTTCTGGCTGTGCCGGGTGGAGATTATAATAGTACATGTCCAAGATGTTCAAATGTTTATAGATGACCAGCAGGGTCAAATAATAATAATCACAGTGGTTGTAGAGGGTGCCACAGGTCAGCACCTCAGGAGTAAATGTCACTTGGCCTTTCATAGCCGATCATTCAGAGTATCTCTACCACTCCTGCTGTCTCTAGAGAGTTGAAAACAGCAGGTCTGGGACAGGTAGCACGTCCGGTGAACAGGTCAGGGTTCCATAGCCGCAGGCAGAACGTTTGAAACTGGAGCAGCAGCACAACCAGGTGGACTGGGGACAGCAAGGTCAGGCCAGGTAGTCCTGAGGCATGGTCCTAGGGCTCAGGTCCTCCGAGAGAAAGAAAGAAAAAGGGAGAGAGAGTTAGAGACAGCACACATAAATTCACACGGGACACCGGATAAGACAGGAGAAATACTCCAGATATAACAGACTGACTCTAGCCCCCCGACACAAATTATTGCAGCATAAATACTGGAGGCTGAGACAGGAGGAGTAATTGTATAATTTCACAACCAAAGTGCTGGAGGACAGAGCAAAAACAAACAAAAAAAGTGTCACTGTGCCAGTACTTTTGGAGCTCACTGTATATCTTGTCAGGTAACAGAACTGTGTTTTTCTCTAATGTGAGCACACTGTCTCGTGAGCTGTCAGTGTTTGCAGGCTACCTGCGTCTTGAGAAGCACGGTACTGTTAGGGTTTGTTTGGTGAACCTGGATTGAATTTCATGATGTCACCTTGCTCACAGTAATAAACACTCCTGTGGACTGAATGCCTAAAAACTGTACACTGAGTGCACAAAACATTATGAACACCTGCTCTTTCCATGACATAGACCACGTGTCCAACTCATTCCATGCAGGGCTGAGTGTCTGTGGGTTTTCGTTCCTACCTTGTTCTTGATTGATTGATTAATTAAGGACACTAATTAGTAAGGAACTCCCCTGACCTTCTTGTCTGAGGCTGAATTGAAAGGAAAAAACAAAAACCAGCAGACACTAGACCTGTTACGTTCGTTTTAAGATGAATGAGACCAAAGCGCAGCGTGGAAAGTGTTCATGATTTTTAATACTGAACTCCGACAAAACAACAAAATACAAAACCGAACGTAAAGTTCTGCAGGACTAGACAGCAACTATGCAAAAACAATATCCCACAATCAAAGGTGGGAAAAAGGGCTGCCTAAGTATGATCCCCAAACAGAGACAACGATATACAGATTGGGAACCATACCTGGCCAACAAAGAAATAGAAAAACTAGAATGCCCACTCAAATCACACCTCGACCTAACCAAATAGAGGAATAAAAAGACTCTCTAAGGTCAGGGCGTGACAGTACCCCCCCGCCCCGAAATAGTGCGGACTTCGGCCGCAAAACCTGACTCCATTGGGGAGGGTCCGAGTGGACATCTAGCCTCGGTGGCGGCTCCGGTTTGGATGTACACCCCGCTCCGCTCGCTGATCCTTCCGCTTCCGTGGAGCCTGACCGTGGATCATCGCCGGAAGAATCAGACCGTGTATTGTTGTGGACTCCGGACCGTAGATCGTTGTCGCTGGAGTCTCCAGGCAGGGGACAGTCGCTGGAGTCTCCGGACTGGGGACCGTCGCTGGAGTCTCCGGACTGGGGACCGTCGCTGGAAGCTCCGGACTGGGGACCGTCGCTGGAGGCTCCGGAGTGGGGACCGTCGCTGGAGTCTCCGGACTGGGGACCGTCGCTGGAAGCTCCGGACTGGGGACCGTCGCTGGAGGCTCCGGAGTGGGGACCGTCGCTGGAGGCTCCCGGACTTGGGACCCTCGCAGGAGGCTCCGGACCGTCGCTGGAGGCTCCGGACTGGGGACCGTCGCTGCAGGCTCCGGACCGTCGCTGCAGGCTCCGGACCGTCGCTGAAGGCTCCGGACTGGGGACCGTCGCTGGAGGCACCAGACTGGAGACCGTCGCTGGAGGCTCTGGACTCTGGACCCTCGCAGGAGGCTCCGGTCTGGGGACCGTTGCAGGAGGCTCTGGACTGGGGACCGTCGCTGGAGGCTCCAGGTCTTGAATCGTCACTGGAGGCTCCGGGCCAAGGATCGCCACTGGAGGCTTCGGGCCATGGATTGCCGCTGGAGGCTTCAGGCCATGGATCACCACTGGAGGCTTCGGGCCATGGATCATCACTGGAGGCTTCGGGCCATGGATCATCACTGGAGGCCGCGTGCGTAGAGCTGGCACAGGACGCACCGGGCTGGAGAAACGCACTGGAGACCTGGTGCGTGGAGCTGGCACAGGGCTTACCAGACTGGGAAGACGCACAGGAGACCAGGTGCGTGGAGCTGGCACAGGATATACTGGGCCGTGGAGACCCGCCTTGGCTGGATGCTCACCCTAGCCCGGCAACTGCGGGGCGCTGGCACAGGACGCACCGGAGACACAGTGCACTGTGCACACTGTGAAGGCGCACCGGAGACACAGTGCACAGAGCCAGCGCAGGATATCCTGGGCCGAAGAGACGCACCGGAGACCAGGAGCGCTGAACCAGCACAATCCTTCCTGGCTGAACAGGCACAATCCGTCCTCACTCTAGCACGGCAAATGTGGGGAGACAGCAACTATGCAAAAACAATATCCCACAATCAAAGGTGGGAAAAAGGGCTGCCTAAGTATGATCCCCAATCGGAGACAACGATAGACAGATTGGGAACCATACCCGGACAACAAAGAAATAGAAAAACTTGAATGCCCACCCAAATCACACCCCGACCTAACCAAATAGAGAAATTAAAAGGCTCTCTAAGTTCAGCGCGTGACAAGACCCATCCACGGAATGTGTTTGACACCCCTGACAGACTGACCAGGTGAATCCACGTGGACGCTATGATCCTTTATTGATGTCACTTGTTAAATCAGTGAGGATGAAGGGGAGGAAACAGGTTAAAGAAGGATTATTAAGCGCTGAGGCAATTAATACATGGATTGTGTATGTGTGCAATTCAGAGGGTAAATGGGCAAGACAATAGATTTAAGTGCCTTTGAACGGGGTATTGGTAGTAGGTGCCAGGCACAACGGTTTGTGCCAAGAACTGCAACACTGCTGTGTTTGTCACACTCAACAGCTTCCCCTGTGTATCAAGAATGATCCACTACTCAATAACTCAATATTAGGAAGGTGTTCTTAATGTTTTGTACACTCAGTGTATGGTTACAGAGAAAGGTAGCTGAATATGGGTATGGTGAGTAGCAAGTAATTTATGTTCCCGGAAAATTGGACATGCCTCTCAGTCCCTTTTTTCATTGGCTAAACTAACCCGAGTTGTTATGAAAAGCTAACACAGCAACGGACACTGTATTTATCAGAACCCACGAGGATGATGTCAGAACACAAGGATGAAATGTTCTGTACAAGTGGCCCCAGCCATTGAGGCCCTCATACTGTTGAAAAGTGTTTTATCAAATATTACTGCAGAAATTTTTTTTTTTAATGTAGTGGTTGCAACACCGTTGACCTCTACCCAGTAATAATAGGATTGAGATGTTTGTTGATGTGTATCTAATTCTGTTTGGCTTTGAGTTAGAGTTAGAGGTCTCCTGTGGATTTGAGGCTGCATAGTAAGTGAGGAAAAACAAGCTGTGAATGCCAATAGAGAACACTCCTCGAGTTGAGAGAACATTTGTCAATCTCTTTTGGAAAGGGGTACTGTAAAACTTTTTTTTTCCCGCAGTTCTCTATAGCTTTGAGTGCCACATAATTTATCTCAATACGACACATTACCCTATTTGATTTCTCTTTTCACAAAAAAACTTTCCACAGTTTCTGGGATGGCGGTCACAATTCACACTGTTCATGTTGTCTAGGTGGTAGTTGTCCTTTGCTCTCGGTCTGTTTTGTGACATCCTTTATTGGTTGCTGGGGCACCTCTTTAAAGATGCTAGCTAGCCTTTGTGCCGCCATTGTTTTTACCCCTATGCGACCAAAGTGGGCTCCTCAACGTGAATATCAGAGAGGGTTGCCAAAGTAATTAGCTGCCAGGCAATGTTGTACGTCTGCCCACCATGATACTTAACAGAAAGGCCCGGTCTGTCTTAAACCTCTAACAAACCTTGTACAAATACAGGAAAAAGACAAGTCCTTTGTGGCGATCTCCTTTTTATTGAGGGATAAGTAAGTTTCCTCTCAGGGTGTATGCCTTTTTGGATTCTAACTTGATTTAACATTTATTTGTCATATGAAAGTACAGATATGATTTTGAAAGGCATTTAGAAAAACTGCCATTTCATGCATCCTTAAAATTACAATTATTGTTCATGAACTATTTATTTGCTCGCTAAAGTCAGCAAAAGAAAATGACACCAAAATCCCTTGTATCTCTTCTCTTGTCTCCTTCACAGCTCTGACGCTCCCCTGACGGTGTGACGTGGCCATGGAGAAAGTAGCCATGGCAGACTCCTTTCTCCCCATGCCCTGTGTGCCACAGAGAGCCAAGCCCCAGACCCTGCAACCTGGCATGGAAGACCAACCCTCCTCCAGCCCCAGCCCGGAGCCTGCCACCTCAACCCCTACCCCCACCTCGCCCTACCCTTGCCCCCTTAGCCAGCTCCTGTTCCAGCAGCAGCCCGGGCCCCCGGGCTCAGCTGTGTCGGCCCTGCAGTCCAAGGTCAAGGCCCTGTCTGAACGCAACAAGGCTGCAGGGAGGGAGGCTTTCAAGGCAGGCATGGATAAGAAGGCCTTTCCTGTGTCCTCTTCCCTACTCGGTCCTGTCCTGGTGAGCTGGGGCTCAAGTAGTAGCGACGAAGATGCAGAGTCCCAGGGTTCCATGCTGCACCCAGTGGTGCCAGACAGCATGATGGAGGGGGTGGGGACGGGTGGGTTGGACTTCAGCCTGCTTGTGCTCCCACATGAACAGGGTGAGGGCTCCAGACTGGAGAACCTGTCTGATGTTAACGCCAACTCTAGTCCCCTGGCGGATAATGTTAGAGCTTCTAATGCGGCTAAACCCTGCGTCTCTCCCAAGGGGTTCTGGAAGGCCACCAGGCCCGAAACGCTACTGTTGAACGGAGACGCGTCTCCGGTCCCAGACAGGTCTTTGGCCGGGGCCCCTGGGGGCCAGCAGAGGAAAGCCAGGGCCCACGGCGGGGTGGGCAGGGAGCTGCTACGCCGTGACAGCCTGGAGGGTCTGAGGCGGTGTATGGGCGAACTGGGTTCCCAGGGGCCAATGGGGGGCCTGTGGAGGGCTGACAGCCTGGAGAGTCTGTGCAGCAGTGGGAGTGCCATGTCTCTAGCAGAGAGAGTGGAGATGAATCGGGGCGTCCTCAAGCAGATGCTGAACAAGAGCCAGGGACCAGAGCCAGTGAGCCTCAGCCCTCTACTCTCTGAAGCCTCGACCCTCTGCTCTCTGGAGAGGGAGCAGAGGGCCGAGGAGGTGACCCAGTGCAATGGGAGAGGTACAGTAAAGAACTCAAAGTGTGAGAAAAACTTGTCAATAATCAACTGACTGGCTTTCTTGATGTCTATAGTATTCTCTCTGGTATGCAATCTGGTTTCCACTCAGGTTATGGATGTGTCACTGCAACCTTAAAGGTCCTAAATGATGTCACCATTGCCCTTGATTGTAAGCAATTGTAACGGTTTTCTAGGTGTGAAGGAGAGTCGGACCAAAACGCAGAGTGTAGATTGCGATCCATGTTTAATGAACAAAACGTAACATGAATCTAAATACAAATACTACAAAACAAAGAACGTAACGAAAACCGAAACAGCCTATACTAGTGTAAACTAACACAGAGACAGGAACAAGGACACTAAGGACAATCACCCACGACAAACTCAAAGAATATGGCTGCCTAAATATGGTTCCCAATCAGAGACAACGATAAACACCTGCCTCTGATTGAGAACCACTCCAGACAGCCATAGACTTTGCTAGATACCCCACTAAGCTACAATCCCAATACCAACACCAAAACCCCAAGACAAAACACACCACAATACAAAAACCCCATGCCACACCCTGGCCTGACCCAATACATGAAGATAAACACAAAATATTCGACCAGGGCGTGACAGAACCCCCCCCCCCCAAGGTGCGGACTCCCGAACGCACCTCAAAACAATAGGGAGGGTCCGGGTGGGCGTCTGTCCATGGTGGCGGCTCCGGCGCGGGACGTGGACCCCACTCAGTCAATGTCTTAGTCCCCTCTCCTCGCGTCCCTGGATAGTCCACCCTCGCCGCCAACCATGGCCTAGTAGTCCTCACCCAGAACCCCACTGGACTGAGGAGCAGATCGGGACTGAAGGACAGCTCGGGACTGAGGCAGCTCGGGACTGAGGGGAAGCTCGGGAGTGAGAGAAAGCTCGGGAGTGAGAGAAAGCTCGGGAGTGAGAGGAAGCTCAGGAGTGAGAGGAAGCTCAGGAGTGAGGGGAAACTCAGGAGTGAGGGGAAACTCAGGAGTGAGAGGAAGCTCAGGCAGGTAGATAGATCTACCAGAGCCTGGCTGGCTGGTGGTCTTAGCAGATCCTGGCTGACTGGCAGATCCTGGCTGACTGGCAGATCCTGGCTGACTGGCGGATCTGGCGGATCCTGGCTGACTGGCGGATCCTAGCCGACTGGCAGATCCTGGCTGACTGGCAGTTCTGGCAGATCTGGAAGAGTCTGGCTGACTGGCGGATCTGGAAGAGTCTGGCTGACTGGCAGATCTGGAAGAGGCTGGCTGACTGGCGGATCCTGGCAGACTGAAAGATCTGGCTGCTCCATGCTGACTGGCGGCTCTGGCTGCTCCACGCTGACTGGCGGCTCTGGCTGCTTCATGCAGACTGACAGCTCTGGCTTCTTCATGCAGACTGAAAGCTCTGGCTGCTCCATGCAGACTGGCAGCTCCTTGCAGACTGACAGCTCTGGCTGCTTCATGCAGACTGACAGCTCTGGCTGCTTCATGCAGACTGACATCTCTGGCTGCTCCATGCAGACTGACAGCTCTGGCTGCTTCATGCAGACTGACAGCTCTGGCTACTTCATGCAGACTGACAGCTCTGGCTGCTCCATGCAGACTGACAGCTCCTTGCAGACTGACAGCTCCTTGCAGACTGGCAGCTCCTTGCAGACTGACAGCTCCGTGCAGACTGGCAGCTCCTTGCAGACTGACAGCTCCTTGCAGACTGACAGCTCTGGCTGCTCCATGTAGACTGACAGCTCCTTGCAGACTGACAGCTCCTTGCAGACTGACAGCTCTGGCTGCTCCATGCAGACTGACAGCTCTGGCTGCTCCATGCAGACTGACAGCTCCTTGCAGACTGACAGCTCCTTGCAGACTGGCAGCTCCTTGCAGACTGACAGCTCCGTGCAGACTGGCAGCTCCTTGCAGACTGACAGCTCCTTGCAGACTGACAGCTCTGGCTGCTCCATGTACACTGACAGCTCCTTGCAGACTGACAGCTCCTTGCAGACTGACAGCTCTGGCTGCTTCATGCAGACTGACAGCTCTGGCTGCTTCATGCAGACTGACATCTCTGGCTGCTTCATGCAGACTGACAGCTCTGGCTGCTTCATGCAGACTGACAGCTCTGGCTGCTCCATGCAGACTGGCAGCTCTGGCTGCTCCATGTAGACTGACGGCTCTGGCTGCTCCATGCAGGCTGGCAGCTCTGGCTGCTCCATGCAGGCTGGCAGCTCTGGCTGCGCTGAACAGGCAGGAGACTCCAGCAGCGCAGTAGAGGAGGAAGGCTCTGGCTGCGCTGAACAGGCAGGAGACTCCAGCAGCGCAGGAGAGGAGAAAGGCTCCGACAGTGCTGGAGAGGCGAGGCGCACTGTAGGCCTGATGCGTGGTGCTGGTACTGGTGGTACTAGACCGAGGACACGCACAGGAAGCCTGGTGCGGGGAGCTGCTACCGGAGGGCTGGGGTGTGGAGGTGGTACTGGATAGACCAGACCGTGCAGGCGCACTGGAGCTCTTGAGCACCGAGCCTGCCCAACCTTACCTGGCTCGATGCCCACTCTAGCCCGGCCGATACGAGGAGCTGGAATATACCGCACCGGGCTATGCACCCGCACTGGGGACACCGTGCGCACCACTGCATAACACTGTGCCTGCCCGGTCTCTCTAGCCCCCCGGTAAGCACAGGGAGTTTGCACAGGTCTCCTACCTGGCGTAGCCCTACTCCCTGTGAGCCCCCCAAAGAAATGTTTGGGGCTGACTCTCGGGCTTCCTTGCCAACCGTGTTCCCTCATATCGCCGGCTCCTCTCTCCGGCTGCCTCTGCTCTCCTCGCTGCCTCCACCTGTTCCCATGGAAGGCGATCCCTTCCCGCCAGGATCTCCTCCCATGTGTAGCAACCCTTGCCATCCAATATATCGTCCCATGTCCAATCCTCATTGCGCCGCTGTTGCTGCCTTTGTTGCTTATCCTGTGGCTCCTGCCTGTTGACACGCTGCTTGGTCCGTTTGTGGTGGGTGATTCTATAACGGTTTTCTAGGTGTGAAGGAGAGTCGGACCAAAACGCAGCGTGTAGATTGCGATCCATGTTTAATGAACAAAACGTAACACGAATCTAAATACAAACACTACAAAACAAAGAACGTAACGAAAACCGAAACAGCCTATACTAGTGTAAACTAACACAGAGACAGGAACAAGGACACTAAGGACAATCACCCACGACAAACTCAAAGAATATGGCTGCCTAAATATGGTTCCCAATCAGAGACAACGATAAACACCTGCCTCTGATTGAGAACCACTCCAGACAGCCATAGACTTTGCTAGATACCCCACTAAGCTACAATCCCAATACCAACACCAAAACCCCAAGGCAAAACACACCACAATACAAAAACCCCATGCCACACCCTGGCCTGACCCAATACATGAAGATAAACACAAAATATTTGACCAGGGCGTGACAGCAATGTTTTTCTGCTATTTTTATTGACTTGTCCAAAGCTTTTGATACGGTGGACCATTCCATCCTCGTGGGCCGGCTAAGGAGTATTGGTGTCTCTGAGGGGTCTTTGGCCTGGTTTGCTAACTACCTCTCTCAAAGAGTTCAGTGTATAAAGTCAGAACATCTGCTGTCTCAGCCACTGCCTGTCACCAAGGGAGTACCCCCAAGGCTCAATCCTAGGCCCCACGCTCTTATCAATTTACATCAACAACATAGCTCAGGCAGTAGGAAGCTCTCCCAGCAGGAGGCCTTTTTGCCTTTTGGTAGGCTTCATTGTATGTAAGAATTTGTTCTTAAACTGACTTGCCTACGCCACCCACTAGACCTAAAACCATGGATTATTTTAGCGAATGTGTGAGCGGTGGTGCAGCTCGGGGTTAGGGTGATAACCGTAGTAAAATCACAGCGTGTAGACCCCTTAAATCCTCAATGATGTAAAGGGGTTTACCTGAGAAGGACCTGTTCTATTAGAGAAGAGTACATTTCCCCAACACTCAGTTCACATTCAACACATAGCTCAAGGTCAAGATGTGTGACGAGTTGGGAAAAAAACGTCAACATAATGTGAGGACGTAAAAAGAAAAATGACAACGGAAAGTAGAGAGAAAATCTTGAGAGGAAAAAGAGGGTAGGGAGATAATAGGCTATTTCTGACTGCTGGCCAGATGTTTAATGAATGTAATGCCTGTCTAATTGCAACTGTCTCACAAACAGAAGTTGTCTTCCGCCTGTGGGTTGCTTTGTCCCTCACTCTCATGGCCTCAAACATCCACAATGCTAAATGAATCATGCTTTATATAAACAAAGGGAAAGTAAACAAATAGTTAAACTTAATACGGTTCTTCCATATATTTTGCTCATGATTTTTTATTGTAGTTTCCAGAGAAATAAGGAAATCAACGCCATTTCAATACTGGAGGGATATTATACTTATGTCTGCCTGGTTACAGTGTCTATTTATGTCCCTATAGGTTCCATTGCGCTGAATGACAGTGACTGGGATTCAGGAATCTCCCTCCAAGACAGCGAGCACAGCCAAAGGTACAGTAGAAACTCCTGGAGAGCTACTGGGTATGCAGCCTTTTGCTCCAGCCCTGCTTTAAAACACCTGATTATTGTGTTAGAGTAAAGCTGGAACTGGGTTTACCAGCTACGCCACTACAGTATAGCTTAAATATGAATGTATCACAAACAAATGTCATTTGGGTACCCAAACCCCCAACCTAAATACTGCCGCTCTAATACATCTAGAAGATACCGCAGATGCTTTCACGACACCAGCAATCACCAATGACTCTACCGCTTTGCTCTTGTATCTCTCCGCGTTAGAGCCCCAAGCTGCAATTAGTGACAGGGACACAGTGTTTATAACAGCTGTTACTAAAAGCTCCACCCTCCTCACCAAAGAGGATTATGATCATATCTCTCTTCTCTGTACCCAGTCACAGACTCAACACAGGAGAAAGGCTTTCCGGTGAGGCACCTAGTATTTGAAACGCACTCATTTGTTTTCCCATTGAGTGCCTGTTAAGCAGGTGTTGTGTTGAAATTGAATGGGCAGCTGTGTGGTTAAAGCTCTGAGCACTGTGGGTAATTGTGTTTTTGGTGGTTGGGAAAATGTAACCCCGCTCACAGATAGGTCTACAGGCAAAGGGACTGCTTCACAGTCCCTCATTCCCGCATTCACAAATACACACAAATAAACACAACCAAAGGCAAACAAGATAATAGCTTATGAAAATATACACTCTCTCACGCACATACACACACACACACACACCAGCTCATTGATTCACACACACCCCTTGTCAGCCTAATTAGTAGTGACTGCCTGCTCGGCCTAATCCCCTTCTCTATGAGCGTCTCTCCCGCACAGGCGCTGACGTGTGCCTCTCTACCATCTCTCCTCCTCCTCCCCCTAACCTGCCCGTGTGTGTGTGTGTGTGTGTGTGTGTGTGCGGCCCGACAGGGCCTTTGTGTCCAGCGAGGACCTGCCGCTGAGTCCGCGCCATGAGCAGGCCAAGCGGCTCCTGGAGAGAGCCCGTATGAAGGCCCGTTCCTTCCCACTCAAGGCCGACCACACCATCCTACCCGTCCAGAGGGACAACCCGTAAGTATGCTGCTCCGCAAGTGGGTGTGTTTATGTGTGTGGGTTTGAGGGCCGTCGGTGTGTGTGCGTGTCTGTTTACCAGCAGAGCTTAGCTGTAGCAGACACCTGTAGCATCATAGCCAACCAAACGAGGCCAAAGAAGAAAACGGTTTTTCGTTATTTTCTTTTCTTCCCTTCTGTTCGGTGGGGCCCAGCAGGGCCTGTGAATCTCTGTGGGCTTTTGTGCTGGAGCAACCGGGAAGGCTGTCTTGTGTTTTGCCGGTTAAAGTGTGCTGCGGCTCTCTCGCGATCTGTCTACTGACCGTGTTCAGCGTAGCAAGCTGCGACAGGTGGTAGTGATATGACACATATTGGATTTACTGCTTTAAATGTAGCATGTTCTATTTGCAGTGCCCTCTATTCATTTTTAAATGCCGATATGTCACATATCTATTATGGGTCACACTTTAGTTACACAGATGCTACATTATGTAGTACTCTGTATGTAATATTTACATTTATCTAACTAGTAACTACACAGTAACTATACGATATGTAGTTGCCGTTTCCATGTACAGCTGGGTAAGTAGTTCTAGCAAAAGTAGCTATAGAGCATGTGTATGTCATTAGCCAACTTAACGTAAGCATTGGCCTATATCTCAAATAGTAGTTTTCGGAAAACTATAGTAGTAATTATGGTGTGATACAGTTAAAATAGTAGTAAACGTCAAAATATAAATAGACACTTTTACATTGCTCTAATTTCAAGGCTTTTTAATTAAGTGTATAATAATAATAATAATAATGGTTTAGGGCAGGCGCGGGCGCGGGCGGATTCAGCTGGGAGCTGATTTGTTGTTGTTGTTGTTGTTAAGCAGATGGTCGGGGAGCCAGAACATACAGTACCAGTCAAAAGTTTGGACACACCTCTTTATTTGGACTATTTTCTACATTTTAGAATAATACATGATTCCATATGTGTTATTTGATAGTTTTGATGTCCTCACTATTATTCTACAATGTAGAAAATAGTAAAAAATAAAGAAATCCCTTGAATGAGATGGCGTGTCCAAACTTTTGACTGGTACTGTAGTTATAAATCATTTGTACACTGCAAATTGACTGCAAGAAGCCCAAACATATATATAGTATTTGACAAAAACAGAATAATTTCAAGCCTTGAGTACATCTATTTATGCGTGGGAACAGATTGGTAACAGATTTCCTAAATTAAAATCACTTACAGCTGATTTGCTGGTGATTTTACAGTCTTATGTCCAACAAAGCAAATTATATAAAATAAATTCTAAAAGGAAAATGAGGGGGTGCACATAAATTTAACCACGGGGAGAATTTGGCCCACGGGCCACCTATTGGGGAATTGGTTTAGGGCATTGGGTTATCTAGGTTGCTATGTCAGGTTCTCTCTCTCTCTCTCTCTCTCTCTCTCTCTCTCTCTCTCTCTCTCTCTCTCTCTCTCTCTCTCTCTCTCTCTCTCTCTCTCTCTCTCTCTCTCACTCACTCACTCACTCACTCACTCACTCACTCACTCACTCACTCACTCACTCACTCACTCACTCACTCACTCACTCACTCACTCACTCACTCACTCTCTCACTCACTCATACGTCTATTTTCACGACACACATTACGCAATCCAGCTGGAATTATACACCTCCCCAATCTCAATCCTAATATCATGGTCCGGGAGCAGTGATTACTGATTACCTCAGCACATTCACATGACCAAGGCAGGATGTTCCCTCATACAGCTGTCAATCACCAGACAGAATCAACATTCGCTCCAGATTAGAATGATTGGATGGGACTTTTTGGATACCGACCAACCACTAGGTGATATGACAGAAATTATGTAATAATGCACCCCCCCCTTCAATGACAGCCAACTATTATCAAAATCCTTCCAATTGGAAGTGATTTGGATTGATGTGATTGTGGTGCCATACGTTGTCTTGTTTATTCATTGGATAAGAACAATTCATTTGGTGTTTCTGTGTTGGGTCTGATTTCATTTGGAAATATCTCTGGTTTGGAGGGAGCTTCCTAGTTGTGATTTGACGCTTGGTAAGACTGATTCCCTCTAATGCTTCGCTACACATCTTCCAGCTGTTACCCTCAGCCCCCCAACCCCCACACACACACACACACACACACACACACACACACACACACACACACACACACACACACACACACACACACACACACACACACACACACACACACACACACACACACACACACACACACACACACACACACACACACCACACAATCCCAGGGGTAGATACCCAGTGTGTGAGGAGTCCATACAAGGAAAGCACAGTACAATACTCCCATCAGCTCCCCAGAGGAATCTTAGCCAGCCATGCAGTATCTTGTTCCCCACCATCCAACAGTGTGGGCTCACAACTGTCAATCACTTTATTTCCATGGTCATTTTTCCAAATGCATTTCTCATTTACGTTTATAGATTAAGTTGTATATGAACAATAGCGTAAATAAATACACTATCTCTTGGATACGACTCAAGATAGCTGTCCATTATTGTGGTAACAGAGGCTATGTGATTGGATACAGACAGAGAGGACGTCCATACTGGGGATGACCTTCCCCTTAGCGAGAGTTGGGAATGTAGCGGCTGGGACAGACAGGGGCCAGAACATAGATAAGAATCCCACAGGCATCCAACCAATCCTCTGTGTTGGGAGGAAAAATGCTGAATGCTTCTTTATGGGGTTTCAGTTTTTTCGGGTTAGGGTTTGTGTGTTACCTTACCACAGTGGTGCCAGTGTGTGTTTGTGTGTCCTTCTGGATGTGTGTGTGTGTGTGCATCCATCCACAGGGAGCAGCTGTCGACGGCTGGAGCTTCCTTGCACCGGGCTCTGCTGGCGGGGAAGGACAGCCAGTCGGTGTCGTCGGCGACGGTTCCTGCAGTTACCTCGTTCTCGGGAAACCTCAGTGACTCCTCCAGCAGCGACTCGGCCTGTGGCCCCCGCCGACGTCCCGGCCAATCACCGACGCGGGTCCGCTTTGAGGACGAGTCGGAGAAAGACGCGGAGGTGCGCTACTTGGAGAGGCTCCGCCAGAGAAGGCGGGCGGGTGAGAGGGCCCAGGGTCTTCTTATATCCAAGCCCAATCTCTCTTCCTATGTCAATGGGCGGAGGGACACTGATCCAGGAACTGGAACAGTGATCGAGCGAGGGCACAAGAAGGACCACAGGGTGCAGGAAGGCCAATTAAACAGTGGCAGCCATTTCAAATCTGTGGTGGCTCAAGAGGAGGCGCTTAACAGGCAATGCAACTCGTGCGGGACGTTCCTTGAAGGAGGGGTCCTGAACCCAGGCCTCCATCCGAACCTTTCACCCCTGAACCTGAACCTCCATCAGAACCCTTCACCCCCAATAGGGCAGAACTACCCGGTGAACAGAGAGGGGGAGGAGAAGGTGCTGATGCCTTGCTGGGTGGCTCCCAGCGAGCCCAGCCGGACAGTTCGTACCGAGCTGATCAAGGAGACATACATTGGGAAGGTAACCCCTGGCGATGTGGCAGATAGCGAAGGGATGGGCCTCGGCTCGGTGGGAGAGACAGACAGCAGCAGTGGTGGTGGTGGAGGTGGTGGGAGTGTTCGAGTGTCGACAATGAAGGTGAAGAGGAGGAGTAGGAGAGGTGAGCTTTTGGGCGCCAATGGGCAAGGAGCACCCATCACGATGACACCAACGCCACCAGCACCCAGGCCCAATCACAGCTTGGCGCCGATGAGCTCAACCAATGGTATTGTGGTGGTGCCACCCAACCCGTACCCCATTGAGCAACCAGAGTCAAAGGTGGTGGGTTTTCCCACTCACTCCCCTGCACCGCCAGATGAACCCACAAACATTCCCCAGTGCCTCAAGGGCACCCCCTTTCCCCCTTCCCCAACGCCCATCAAATCAGCTCTGAAATCGGGACCCAAGAGCCAACCCAATGACCAGCGAGTGGTCAAACTCATGCCTTCACCACAGTACCGCCTTTTGCCCCAGAACTCCTTGGAGGACCAAGGGAGAGGGGCAGCACCTAGCCCCCAGAACAAGCACTCTGTCGGCGCGAACTTCGTGGAGTATGGTTCCTCTTTGGGGCTGACTTCCAGCACCGACACAATGATGCCCTGTATCAGGCCTGCCTCCCTGCTGAAGACCTCCCCATCGCCAGCTAGGACAGCAGTAGAGGAGATGGGGGACCCTGCGTCACCAGGTCAGCTTCAAATACACACGCACACACAGACACACCTAACACTAATTCTACCCTTCACCCTAAATCCCTTAGAAATAACGTTTATCCTTGTGGAGACTATAACAAAATGTCCCTAGTTGGTCAACATTTTTGGTTTACCTGAAGTCTCCACAAGTATAGTTAAACAAGTCCATTGCAATGTACAAACACACACACACACACACACACACACACACACACACACACACACACACACACACACACACACACACACACACACACACACACACACACACACACACACACACACACACACACACACACACACACACACACACACACACACACACACACTATAAAGTAGAGAGCTCTCGTAAAACCGGATATAGAAAGATGGCAACAACCACGAAACAGCGTATGTACACTTGAGTAGATTACGTTGAAAACAATGGGCGTCCATCTTGGATGCTGTCTCTAGTTAAATTATAAATAATGATATCTATTGCATTTAGCAGATGCTTTTGTCTAAAGCGATTTTACAGTCATGCCTGAATGATGGTGGTGCCGGGAATCGAACCAACAACTCTGGCGGGGCAAGCGCCATGCTCTACCAACTTAGTCATACAGGCATAGTTCATATCTTTTTTTTTTATCGTAATTTAACTAGAAAAGTCAGTTAAAGAACAAATTCTTATTTACGATGACGGCCTACCTCAGCCAAACCCGGGTGACGCTGGGCCAATTGTCCGCCGCCCTATGGGACTCCCAATCACGGCAGGTTGTGATGCAGCCTGGAATTGAACCAGGGTCTGTAGTGACACCTCTAGCACTGAGATGCAGTGCCTTAGACCACTGTGCCCTAATATACTGTACCTTTATATACTGCACCTCAGTGTGTGGGACAGCGGATTGGTGACGTGGGTTGCTAATATTCACTGCTCATCTGAATGGCAGAAGTCAACGGTGACTGCATGATCTACATATCAATGGGCGGTGATGGTAAATGCCTTGTTGAGAGCAAAGGAGGCGAATTCCAATGCAGTCGATTCATTCACGACCGTCAGACAACCTTTAAGAACAGTTGTTTCCACGAGTTCATCTGACTCTGGGGAGGTATATAAAGGGCCTCTGTTCCAAAATCTCAAAGTATTCCTTTAAAAATAAAGATTAGACCTGAACTGTACCTGACTACTGACACAGACTCTGATCACAGTCACCGACTCAAATAGTCTAAACAGTATAAGGTACGGGCATCTCAGAGGAAAATTACATTAAAAAAACAAATTCTACAATTGAATATGTTTTCAGTCTTACTCTAGTTCCCTAGTGGCCATTGGTAAATGCACGGCCTCATGGGTAATTAAGTCCATGCTGCTTGTGTCAGTGATGTGTCAGCGTGCATCCATGTGTGTGTGTGTGTGTGTGTGTGTGTGTGTGTGTGTGTGTGTGTGTGTGTGTGTGTGTGTGTGTGTGTGTGTGTGTGTGTGTGTGTGTGTGTGTGTGTGTGTGTGTGTGTGTGTGTGTGTGCTGCATTCAGGTCCCAGCAGGGATTTTGCAGTCAGCACATACACACATCCCCTAGCCCCAGCCCTGTAATCCCACCGAGGCCTGTTCGCCCCGTTTCCACCGGCTGGATGATTGGATATGTGAAGCATCTGATTGTTCCCACTGTGGCCTCTGTCTCTCTCACTCTCCCTGTCTCTGTTTATGTCTCTCTCTCTGTCTCTCTGTCTTTCTCTGACGCTTCCTCCCCTCCTGTCTCTAATTCTCTCTCTGTCTCTATGCATGAGAAATACTCAACATTCCCCCCCCCAAAAAAAATATATATGTAGCTATAAATTCATGTTTCACAAACAACATTCTAGAAAAATGTATAATATCACATGCAAATGCCTCAGTCCTAACAAGGCTCTAACTCAGGAGTGTCAAACTCATTTTGATCCGCAGGCCGCATTCCGTCTTCCTTGAGGTCTGGAGGGGCTGCACATAAAATGCATTATATTTTCTCGATGTCAATTATATAGTGCTCTATCCATCGCTTTTGGAATTTCTGATGCTCCCTGACTGTCAGCTTTCCTTTCTCTGACTGTAAGCAAATGACAGAGTGGAAAAACTAGAAATGTACACTGACTATGCCAAGCATTAGGAACACCTTCCTAATGTTGAAGTCTCTTCACTCTCTCCTCTAGAAGTGAAGCAGCATCATCCAGGGATGGGAGAGCTCTGTCCTGAAGGAACCAGCATCATTACCCCGCCCCCGTACCGCTCCGGGGGTGATGTACGGGTCAGGGGACCAATGAGAGCAGAGCATCAAAGGGAGGACAGCCCTAGTCCAACTCAGTGAGTATTGGTACCTCTCTCCACCACACTCTTATGCTTAGTTCTAAACTGACCCGAAGCCTGTATGACTAGGTTCTTCATGTAGATCGTAAAGGATTGCCTTGCCCTCTGGTAGGCTTGGTGGAATTCTTTGAGCATTATTTCTCCCATCTTTAGTTCTTTCAGATCAAGGTTAAATCGAGAGTTCGGAGCTGGGCTAGAACTCATAGCTGAGTCACTAATATCACTGTTTGTATATGGCAGAATTTGGCATGAAAGCACTTCAGGCCTGCTCATCACAGTACCTTGACTAGTGGAGTTACTGTAGATGTGTTAGGCTGGAACAAAGCACACTCTTAAGAGTTGCCCACACCTGCCCTAGGTGAAGGTTTGACCCAAAATGAACATCTGTCCCTCTCCCTAATACCTTTCCGAGAGAGATGTTAAAGAAAGTTAGTTTTTAGATTCCCCAGATTATGTTCCATTTTACCAAGCTATCATCTAATTTGGAGCTCTGCCTGCCTGTCTGCCTGCCAGCCTGCCTGCCTGCCAGCCTGCCTGCCTGCCAGCCTGCCAGCCTTAGCCCATAGCCATTATTAGTCTTCCACAGACTGTTTTTATAGAAACTAGGTCAAACAATGTGGTTTTAGAGTGGTGGTGCAGACATAAATAGAGCACTTCCTCAGTTGAAGCCTTTTTAAAAACTCAACACTGACCTCCTCTGACCAAATAGTAGTAAGTGAATGGATACACATTGCTCATAAATGGCTCCTGTGTCAGAGGCGTTAAGAATGAGTTCTTTCCATTTTCCTGAATGATTTGATTCGGAGAGAATTTCTAAAAGGTTTTTCCAATTATATTAAAATTAAGTATTTCTAATGGAAAAGTATCACGGAAATGAACCAAGCTTTGACCTAACCAGAGTGCTTTGATGATGTCCAGGTTGCACCTTTCTTTTGTTTACGGACTCACTGCGGGTGTGAATTTTCTTGGACCATCTTGCCAATAGCTAAAGGGCTGAAGGTTCTGCGCATGTTCTGAGATTCTCTACTTTACGCACAGTCTCTGCTCTACTCGTTCGGCTGCCCAGAGAACAGGCTACAGTATTTTGGTGTTGAATGGAGAATGGTGCTCATTCCAATGTCTGCAAGATCACATAATGATAGTATTCTACATAACAGAACTGAACATAATAGCATGGTATAAGGTTAATGTAAGGCAAACACCGCCTCATTTCTTATGAGATTTTAGGATGATTGTGCGAATGGTCACATTTTTTCATCAAAACACTGGTAGGCTACAGCTTGTTAACACCCTCTGCTCTAAAATTCACTCACTGTACATAATTCAAAACAACACTACATCACTTAGAAGATCTACAGTGGGTATAGAAAGTCACCGCCCCCTTTCAAAACGTTCACCTTTTTGTTTCTTAACAACCTGAAATGAAAACGCATGGAATTAGATCATTCCAGCTTTATTTACACAGAGTAACCCACAATATCCTAGTGAGATTATTATTTTTATTTTTTTAAGCTCTGAAACTGAATTACAAGTAAAACAGTAAAATGCCGTATTTGAATAAGTGAACACCCCGCCTTAGAATTGCAAACCTTCTGAGATATAACCAACCACCTTCCAGTTCACAAATCAAGCTAATTGGCTTCCATCTGTGATCAATTGTCGTGACTTTGATTGGTTCAGAATAAAAGCAGTCGTTCATCAAGGACTCCACTATTTAGTACTGCAATTCAAAGCAAATAGTCCACTAAGGAAAGATGTGGAAAGGCACCAAGTCAGGGGATGGATATAAAAAGATTTCAAAGGCTTTGTCTATCCCTCGGCGCACAGTTAATACCATTATTAAGAAGTGGTTAAGTCGTATGGCACCACCCAGACCCTGCATAGATCAAGCCGTTCCTCCAAGCTGGACGATCGGGAAAGGAAGGGACTGATCAGAGGAGGCTACCAAGAAGGCAATGGCGACTTTGAAGGAGCTTCAAGCCTTTATGGCAAAGACTGGTCAATGTGTGCGACCACAATATCACAAGCGGTCCACAAATCTGGCTTCTATGGGAGGGTGGCAAGGGGGGGGGGAGCACTTTACATCTTCCCACCCAAAGAACATCATCATGCCCACAGTAAAGCCTGGCAGTGGCAGCATTCTGTTGTGGGGTGGGGGGTTCTCTGCAGCAGGGACTGGAGCACTTATCAGGATAGAAGGGAAATGGACAGTGTAAAATTCCGACTGATTCTTGAGGAGAACCTGCAGCCCTCTGCCAGGAAGTTGAAACCGGGAAGATGGTTCACGTTTCAGCATGACAATGGCCCAAAGCAAACCGCCCAAAGCAACTGTACAGTGGCTGAAAGACAAGAAGGTTAATGTCTTTGAGTGGCCTAGTCAGAGCCCCGACCTAAATCCCATCGAGAATCTGTGGAATGACTTGAAGAGTGCATTCCATGAGCGGTCACCAAGCAATTTGACTGAGCTTGAAGAATTCTGCAAGGAAGAATGGGCAAATATTGCACAGTCTAGGTGTGCAAAGTTCGTAGAGAAGTATTCAAAGAGACTCATGGCTATAATTCAAGCAAAAGGTGGTTCCACCGAGTATTAACTCAGGGTGTTCACTTATCCAGAGGGTATTTTACTGTTTTAATTGTAGTTAATTTTCACACTTTTTTTTTTCTTCTTCAGTTTGATATTGTGGTTTACTCTGTAAATAAATATATTCCCATGAAACTGATTGAGAACGGTTAACATGCAGATGTTTCACCGGTAAAACTTGAATTGACTGTACGAACTGAATTTACTTTCACGATTGACAGTGAGGGTGACCACATGGCTGTAAAATGTGTCCGTAGAGGGAAAGAAACATGTGCAGAATGTGATATGGACCTTTAGCTCTGGGGAAGATGGTTCCAGGGGAAGGGATGGGGCCGGAACAGGGTGGATGCATTCAGATCCTCTGCCTTTTTGTTTGTTTTTGTGGCGTTGCTCATCTCTCTTTCTTTCTTTTCACAGGAGGGTAAAGGTGGAGACAGAGCAGCGGGAGGGCAGATCCAAGCTCTCTCTGCGTCGTTTCTTCTCCGCCATCGGCCTAAATGGAGTGGGGAAACTGGGTAAAGGGCGCTCCAGTAGCATGGAGCAGCTTAGCTTCCAGCCCCGTGGCCTCCCCCCGGCCTCTCCTGGCCCCACCTCCAACCCCGATCCCAGCCTCGGCACCCCCAAGTGCCCAGACCCCAGCCAGCTGAGGAAAGCACCTTCGCTCCAATCCCTACGCATGGTGACAGAATACCTTCCTTTGTCATGTTAAACGTATCTTTTGAATTATAGGGAATTCTATGGATTTGAACCATGCTTGTAGTCAGAGTGCCACTTTGTCTATCAAACTCTGCTTAATCTATAAGAATATTGAGAGTTTAGTTGACTGGAACATGATGAATAGAAAAGTGTGTAATAGAAGTATAAATATACATGATTTCACACATAAATATGCTATAAAGAGTATATTTGGTAACATTATGCTTTATGAAGAAATCTAAATGCACCAATATTGTGGAAGCTGACAGAGTTACTGTCATGTTAATTTCTCACCACCAGGGGTCACCCTTTATGCAGCTGAGGAAATCGTCATCAGTCCAGAATTTACAGTCGTCAAAGAAGAAAGATCGCTCCAGTGCTTACACACCTGGAGACCAACCCAGCAGCCCTGCTCTCAGGTACAACATAAACAGACATGCACACACACAACATTAGAGCTATGGCATCAGCAATATACACATAACCAACTGTTACAGTAATGTAAGGTCATCTAACATCCAACTATCTGTCACGGTTTAAAACTTACACACTGATTTAATATTATGAATGAAGTCAACGTCGATCCTTCCTGATAGGAGATTACAATGCTGGCATGTGCTCAAGTCTCCGTTGATCTCATATCTATGGTATGCATGGACGGCTGCCGTATGTGTTGTGTAACCGAATAGTTTCCATTTACTGGGTCTGAGGGGGTGTCCGGAGTGAAGAGATAAAAATAGAGTGAATGTGGTGGTGCTGCCAACAACAACAAAAAAAGACATGGAACCCAGTAGACTATCGCAACATCACATCATTATGGACTTAGAAAGGTGGGAGCAGGGGTGAAATTGAACACGGACTGTTCGGGTGATGTTGTTGACACTGTGCGTGCGTGCATGTCTACGTGTGTATGTCTACGTGAGTGCACCGGTAGCTGATCCAGGAGAGACGAGGACATTCCAGCCTCAGCCTTGCGCTTCGATAGCCGTCCTCGAGAGGCAGCCAGAAACCTGATCGGCTAGGGACATGCCAGCCTTGCTATATATGGACCGAGCTACGTGGCTCTCTGGGAAGTGGGCTGGGGAGGGGCTTCTGCCATAAAGACCTTAATGTAGGGAGCAGACCACCCCCCTCCCCCAATACAATGACTTCATTATGTACATTATAAAACAGGAAATGGCACGGGGAGGCAACACACTTTTCTTTGTCTCTCCATTGACCTTCATTGCTTATTACTGAAATAAAATAGCATTTTGTATAGGATGACATAATGTGGAAATGCGTCAGTATACCTTGTTTGAAACCCTAATGGCCATACTGAGCGGGATTAATCTATACAACATTACATGCGCACATCCAGTGGTATTGCAGAGGTGGTATTAGGTCAAATAAATCTGAATGAAGATCTAAGGGTCGACCTATTATTCAGGACACCACCTGGTGTCTGCATGGCGACATCTGAGCCTGTGTCAAAGACTGCAATGTTTGGATTTTGTGGTAATGAATGAATATTTATTGCATGCTACAAATGGTGCCCCATATGTGTCACTGCAACTCTGCTGTCCTGTCTTTCCAGTAGGGGATTTCAGAGGGCTCTGAGTGTGGAGGATGTGGGCTGCCCTAGTGGGGTGCGCTCTGTGGGGAGGGTGGCCCAAGCCTTCCCTGATGGGACCCTTCTGCTGGAGCTTAGCAGACCCCCTGACGGCCCATTCGGCTTCCTCATCTCCCGGGGCAAAGGACGACCAGACTCTGGTACATAAGGACAGGAGAGCTTGGCTCTGCCTGGCCTGGCCTGACCTCAAATCTGTTTGTGCTGTTACCAACTCCTATGGTCATTGTCTCGCCATTGGTCTGGACCAGGCTAGGCCATGAACAGAAACAGTTTGGTACCAGGCTAGGATTTGCCCTGTTGTTTTGGTTGTCTTTTCTAATGTCATGTTCTGTAATCATGTGCTGTTTATTAGAATGTCCCCCTTCTGTGTGCTCGAGGTGTTGTTCATCTTCTTACTTCTCTCCTGTCCTGCAGTTGAATGCGTGTTTGGTGTTGTATTCCTTTGCTGTGTGTGTGTGTGTGTGTGTGTGTGTGTGTGTGTGTGTGTGTGTCATGTTTTCCTCTCCTGTGTCCTAAGGGTGTATTTTATATTAGCCGTGTTTGTGTGTGTGCTCCTCCCCTATGATCCTACCGGTGTAAATGTGTGTAACCAGTAAGGTGTATGTGTTGGTAGTGATGCTCCTCTCCTGTGGTATCACTATTGCCTGTCTGTGTGTTATAAATAAGGTGTGAAAATGTGTGTGTGTTACCAGCAACACGCTCCTGTACTTGATCCTGTCTGTCTTGTAGGTGTGTACGTAGAGGAGATGGGCGACAGCAGCACAGAGAAGCTGTATGCGGGGCTGTTGGGAGTGGGAGACGAGCTGCTGGAGGTGAACGGTGAAAAAGTGGCTGGTCTCAGTCTGGACCTGGTGACTTGCCTAATGACCCAGGACAACATAGCCTCTATCCGCGTGCTCCGACACAGGAGACTCCCCCCTCCTCGCTAGGCAACCTGCGGACCGCCGGTTACAGTGGAGACACCATGGAAACCGGCAATGTCATGGCAACCACAGACGCCATGGCAACCATCGACTCCACAAAAACCACAAACCCCATGGAAACCTGGGGTGTTGGGGGTATGACAGAGGGACAGTGTGTGTGAGATCGGCTTTATGACTGTGGCTATTTCTATGCCTGCTTGCTTTGACAGCAGTAATGTCTTCTCTCTAAATAGAGCATTATTCTTCTAAAGACACATCAAGATGTTTGACACGATTTGCTTTCCTATATGGGTCACATGGAGTTGCTTGCTATAAGAGCAGTAGCTGTCTCATGTCCTGTTATGTTTCCTGTTGTTTTTCCCTTGAGTTCTTCAGCGTCAGGTGCTCCTTACCATACCTCTTTTTAAAACACAGCAGTACAAAACATTTTTTTATTTTTATCATTACAGGTAATGCACAAAGGTTTCAGCAGCTCACATCAATAATACAATCTGGTAGGAGATCCTCTGTTAAATACCTCATAACAATCTCCTACAGTATTGTTCCATGCGTCTTTATGCAATTAAATAGTGTTTTTATTGGTTTAGTCAGAAACCAGATCTGGATTTGTGTGGGTTAGCAACAGAGATGACATGAAGCATCTCAAAAGTGATACCATTTTAAACAAACCTAGCAGTTTTGTAGTCTCTTCGAGTCCAATATGCTATTTTTGCCTAGCCAGCCTTGTGGAGTGAATGGAACTATGGGACATAATCCTAACTGAAAAAGAAGACTTGAGTTTTTCAGTCTTGGACTAATAATAAATAA
Organism: Oncorhynchus gorbuscha; assembly: GCF_021184085.1. Taxonomy (NCBI): domain Eukaryota; kingdom Metazoa; phylum Chordata; class Actinopteri; order Salmoniformes; family Salmonidae; genus Oncorhynchus; species Oncorhynchus gorbuscha. Next base: position 45,093,912 of record NC_060187.1, read on the forward strand.
AGTACGTCTTGGCTATGAACTGAAGCACTATGGAGATGAAGTACTCTGGATAGCACAGAGTAGACGAAGTCTGCCAAGAAATGAAGGAGTCGATGTCTTGAGTTCGGAAGTCTAGTCAAGAATAAGTCACATTTCTCTATAGTATCTTCCAATGGTGTGTCCTGTTTACTGCAATAGTTACAAGGAACTAGCCCGGGTGCCAGTCTAGTTGTGCTTTAACCAGCTTGTCTTTGACCATGTTTGTGTTGTTGAATGCAGAAAAAGTCAGGCACGCAGGCTAAAAAGGTATGACTTACTCCAAAGAATGGGATGAGAATAAGGTGTCACAACTATCTACATTTGGTCAATTGTCTCAGTAATAACGAACTTGAAAATGACAGCGTTTCAAATCCCAACACGCATGGCCTCAAACGTACATTTTGTTTGTCTTCCTCGGCCCTAGTGGATCAACAACACTATTCATGCCGTCTTGATTGTACCGAAGGATCATCCACTTTCCTCTCTGCTTGTGTGCGTTTGCCAAACAAAGTAGAATCAATATTTGTTTACATTTTAACCATATAAATGCGCAGTACCCAAATAGGATTTAAGTTATATCAATCAGAAGGTCACGGTTGTGACTGAAAAGCATCCACTTTTATCAGGAGCCTGGTCCCAGATCTGTTAATACCGTCTTGCCAACTCATACGGTCATTGTCACGCCTGATCTGGGACCAGGCTATCTTATCATCAGTCTTTTTTTTTTTTTTTTTTAGGTCATTCCTGGTTGGTTTTCAGACACCCTGCTGTTGTCAGTCAGGGTTCTGAATTTAGGATTTGTCCGTCAATAGACAAAGACCTTTCCAATGCTGCTGATAGTTTTTTGTTTGTTAATGTCATTACAAGAATGCATTGTACACAAAGCAATAACTGCCAAAGTATTTGGTTGATTGTCTAAAGAAAGACATTGTCAAACCATTGGGTTGTAAACGCTGAGAAAGTAGATCCGAGAAGTAGATGATGAGAATTCAGACAGACCCATTCGGGAAAATGTGTAGTAAATTATTTGGACCTTTCAACAGCAAACACGTGGTACTAGAGGTCATTACGCGCGTGTGACCGTGACGATAGGAAAGCATCGACATTTGAGGAGTCATTCCACATCCGTATTAAAGTGTGCACAGAACAGAGACTTTTCACTGTCATTCAATATATGTATTTTCTTATTTATTTATATCTATGGTTCAAATAAAAGAATGTGAACTACCCGCGTTCTTTCATGCCTTGAATCAGAACATACAATCACTTCTCATTTAATATTGCCCTATTCAAATTACACACAATCTGATATATCAGCATGGTCTGACATGAAGTGTCCTCCTCGATGTAAATGACATCAGCTTCAGTTCAAGAACAAGCAGCATTTTTTTAAAACCTTTATTTATTATTTCTGTATGGACCTTGCTTTGTGCACGCGGGCATTGTCATACTGAAACAGGAAAGGGCCTTCCCTAAACTGTTGCCACAAAGTTGGAAACACAGAATTGTCTAGAATGTTGTATGCTATTGTGTTAAGATTTCCCTTCACTGGAACTAAGGGGCCTAGTCCAAACCATGAAAAACAGCCCAAGATCATTAGTCCTCCACCAAACTGTACATTTGGCACTATGCATCTGGGCAGGTAGCGTTCTTCTGGCATCCGTTGGACTGCCAGATAGTGAAGTGTGATTTAATTAACTAACTTGCTGGAAAGGTGGTATCCTATGACGGTGCCACGTTGAAAGTAGCTGAGTTCTTCAGTAAAGCCACTCTACTGCCAGTGTTTGTCTATGGAGATTGCATGGCGGTGTGCTCTAAATTATACACCTATCAGCAACGGGTGTGGCTGAAACAGCCGAATCCACTCATTTGAAAGGGTGTCCACATACTTCTGTATATACAGTGTAAATAGAATGCGGGCTTATTGTGACTCATTGGATTTGTCCATTTAGAATTCAGCAAAGGAAACAACTCGACTGCCTTTCTCTTGTATGTCAATATTCACAATGTTGTTGTTCAGTGATGACATGACCATAATGACCATCATCCATTTCTTAATGTATTTGATCATGTGTTCTGACTCTATTTTGGTAAAATAGTGTTATTCTATCATGTATGTAGTCAAATAGCTACAGTCTTCTTAAAAACTGAACATGTCTAATTGAGAAGAGCCAAATAAAACCCTATGACTGAACCTAGATTGACATTTCAGAGCCATACGGTTCTATCTGCAATTGCACCCCCTTGAAAAACAAATTTATAAATGTCTCAAGATTGGAAGCACAGGTACCTTTAAGTTGAGGACCTTAAAGGGTTATGAACAAACAATTCACTACAAAACAGTTCTGAGATCTGGGATGTGAAAACTGATGTTCTATATCTCAGAACTATGCTTAGTGCAGATAGAGCCTTATAGTCTCAAGGTCCCAAAATCTGAAATGTGTATATTTATTGAGACGACCAGACAGACCCTTTCATTATTTTGTCTACCACACATGTTGATTATGTAATAATTTATTTAGACAATAAATTCCAAATGCAAGCTTCATAACTCCATTATCAACAGCACATCGATTGCGCAACCAGGGGTGGAAAAACCTTGGATCATTGTTACTCTAACTTCCGCAACGCATATAAGGCCCTGCCCCGCCCCCCTTTCGGAAAAGCTGACCACGACTCCATTTTGTTGATCCCTGCCTACAGACAGAAACTAAAACAAGAGGCTCCCACGCTGAGGTCTGTCCAACGCTGGTCCGACCAAGCTGACTCCACACTCCAAGACTGCTTCCATCACGTGGACTGGGATATGTTTCGTATTGCGTCAGATAACAATATTGACGAATACGCTGATTCGGTGTGCGAGTTCGTTAGAACGTGCGTTGAAGATGTCGTTCCCATAGCAACGATTAAAACAATCCCTAACCAGAAACCGTGGATTGATGGCAGCATTCGCGTGAAACTGAAAGCGCGAACCACTGCTTTTAATCAGGGCAAGGTGTCTGGTAACATGACCGAATACAAACAGTGCAGCTATTCCCTCCGCAAGGCTATCAAACAAGCTAAGCGTCAGTACAGAGACAAAGTAGAATTTCAATTCAACGGCTCAGACACAAGAGGCATGTGGCAGGGTCTACAGTCAATCACAGACTACAGGAAGAAATCCAGCCCAGTCACGGACCAGGATGTCTTGCTCCCAGGCAGACTAAATAACTTTTTTGCCCGCTTTGAGGACTGAAGCATGCGGTCTCTCCTTCACTGCAGCCGAGGTGAGTAAGACATTTAAACGTGTTAACCCTCGCAAGGCTGCAGGCCCAGACAGCATCCCCAGCCGCACCCTCAGAGCATGCGCAGACCAGCTGGCCGGTGTGTTTACGGACATATTCAATCAATCCCTATACCAGTCTGCTGTTCCCACATGCTTCAAGAGGGCCACCATTGTTCCTGTTCCCAAGAAAGCTAAGGTAACTGAGCTAAACAACTACCGCCACGTAGCACTCACTTCCGTCATCATGAAGTGCTTTGAGAGACTAGTCAAGGACCATATCACCTCCACCCTACCTGACACCCTAGACCCACTCCAATTTGCTTACTGTCCAAATAGGTCCACAGACGATGCAATCTCAACCACACTGCACACTGCCCTAACCCATCTGGACAAGAGGAATACCTATGTGAGAATGCGACTACAGCTCGGCATTCAACACCATAGTACCCTCCAAGCTTGTTATCAAGCTCGAGACCCTGGGTCTCGACCCCGCCCTGTGCAACTGGGTACTGGACTTCCTGACGAGCCGCCCCCAGATGGTGAGGGTAGGCAACAACATCTCCTCCCCGCTGATCCTCAACACTGGGGCCCCACAAGGGTGCGTTCTGAGCCCTCTCCTGTACTCCCTGTTCACCCACGACTGTGTGGCCACGCACGCCTCCAACTCAATCATCAAGTTTGCGGACGACACAACAGTGGTAGGCTTGATTACCAACAACGACGAGACGGCCTACAGGGAGGAGGTGAGGGCCCTCGGAGTGTGGTGTCAGGAAAGTAAACCTCACACTCAACGTCAACAAAACTAAGGAGATGATTGTGGACTTCAGGAAACAGCAGAGGGAACACCCCCCTATCCACATCAATGGAACAGTAGTGGAGAGGGTAGCAAGTTTTAAGTTCCTCGGCATACACATAGACAAACTGAATTGGTTCACTCACACAGACAGCATCGTGAAGAAGGCGCAGCAGCGCCTCTTCAACCTCAGGAGGAAAAAGAAATTCGGCTTGTCACCAAAAGCACTCACAAACTTCTACAGATGCACAAACGAGAGCATCCTGGCGGGCTGTATCACCGCCTGGTACGGCAACTGCTCCGCCCTCAACCGTAAGGCTCTCCAGAGGGTAGTGAGGTTTGCACAACGCATCACCGGGGGCAAACTATCTGCCCTCCAGGACACCTACACCACCCGATGTTACAGGAAGGCCATAAAGATCATCAAGGACATCAACCACCCGAGCCACTGCCTGTTCACCCCGCTATCATCCAGAAGGCGAGGTCAGTACAGGTGCATCAAAGCTGGGACCGAGAGACTGAAAAACAGCTTCTATCTCAAGGCCATCAGACTGTTAAACAGCCACCACTAACATTGAGTGGCTGCTGCCAACACACTGACACTGACTCAACTCCAGCCACTTTAATATTGGGAATTGATGGGAAATTATGTAAATATATCACTAGCCACTTTAAACAATGCTACCTTATATAATGTTACTTACCCTACATTATTCATCTCATATGAATACGTATATACTGTACTCTATATCATTGACTGCATCCTTATGTAATACATGTATCACTAGCCACTTTAACTATGCCACTTTGTTTACATACTCATCTCATATCTATATACTGTACTCGATACCATCTACTGTATCTTGCCTATGCTGCTCTGTACCATCACTCATTCATATATCCTTATGTACATATTCTTTATCCCCTTACACCAGTGGTTCTTAACCTGGGTTCGATCGAACACCAGGGGTTCGGTGAGTCAGTCTCAGGGGTTCGGCGGAGGTCAAGACACACATCGGACTCATATGATTCGTGTTGACACGCCCTGCTTGGCCATCATTGGCTGCAGGTGATCACGCTACATCGCTTGGCCTATCTGCAGGGAATTTGGTGCGCTAAGTAGTCGACTTGTGACTGTCGTGATGGTACGTCTTGTGATTTCTTTCTTAATATTTTAATCCCTTCATACTTACTATGTCGAGCAAAAAAAGAAAGTGGTCGGACGAATATGTACAATATGGATTCACATGTATAACAGAACGTGATGGGAGTCAGCGTCCTAACTGCATGATTTGCAATGCCAAGTTGAGCAATTCTATCTAGCACCAGCAAAACTAAGAGAACACTTCCTTAAGCTGCATGGAGATGGAAATACAAGAACACAATGCTCGCTGAATTCAAGGTGAAGAGAGCCAGATTCGATGAAAAGGCTACTCTGCCTGTTCTCTGCTTTGTACCTATCAACAAACTGATCCTCACAGCATCGTTCGAAGTTGCTTACCTGATTGCAAAGCAGGGCAAACCACACACCATTGGTGAAACACTCATAAAACCAGCTGTGTTGAAGATGGCGAATATCATGCTGGGAAAAGAGGCTGAAGTTAAGTTATCCCAAATTCCTCTTTAAAATGACACCATCAGCGACAGAATAGAGGACATGAGCAAAGACATCTTGGCTCAAGTAGTTGCAGATCTGATTTCAAGCCCGGCAAAATTCAGCCTTCAACTCGACGAGACCACAGACGTTTCCAATCTAAGCCAGCTTGCTGTATTCGTGCGCTATGTGAAAGACGACATGATAAAGGAATATTTTTTATTTTGTAAGCCTCTTACAACAGCAACTAAGGCAGCCGATGTGAAGAAACTTGTGGATGACTTCTTCAAAGACAACAATCTTTTGTGGGATATGGTTTCTGCAGTTTGTTCGGACGGAGCTCCAGTCATGCTGGGAAGAAAGACTGGTTTTGGTGCGCTAGTGAAAGCCGATGCACCACACATCATTGTTACGCATTGTATTCTGCACAGGCATGCGTTGGCAACAAAAACCTTGCCTCCAAAACTGGCAGAAGTATTAAAAATTGTAGTGGAATGCATGAACTATGTGCGAACTAGTGCTCTGAGGCACCGCATCTTCAGTGAGCTGTGTAAAGAAATGGGCTCTGAATTCGAGGTACTTCTGTACCATTCTAACGTTCGGTGGTTATCCCGGGGACAGGTGCTGCGTCGTGTTTTTGCCGTGTGTGTGTGTAATTAGCCCTGTTTTTGCAAGAGCACCAACATTGTCATGCAGATTGCAGAATGCAGTTCATTCTCATTTTAGCGTACATGGCTGATATCTTCGCAGCTCTCAATCATCTCAATCAAAAGATGCAGGGCGGTGGAGTCAACATCATCGAAGCGGAGGAAAACTTGCACCAGTAGAATGCACCAATTTGTAAGTCGCTCTGGATAAGAGCGTCTGCTAAATGACTTAAATGTAAATGTAAATGTAAAATATATACCTATGTTTTGAATTTGAAAAAATAATATTTTATTTTTCCCAATTAAGAAGGGTTCAGTGAATGCGCATATGAAACTGGTGGGGTTCAGTACCTCCAACAAGGTTAAGAACCACTGCCTTACACTGTGTATAAGACAGTAGTTTTGGAATTGTTAGTTAGAATACTTGTTGGTTATTACTGCATTGTCGGAACTAGAAGCACAAGCATTTCGCTACACTTGCATTAACATCTGCTAACCATGTATCCTTATCATTTATCGCCCTCCAGGTCCCCTCGGAGAGTTCATCAATGAGCTTGATGCCTTGATAAGCTCCTTTCCTGAGGACGGCTCACCTCTCACAGTTCTGGGCGACTTTAACCTCCCCACGTCTACCTTTGACTCATTCCTCTCTGCCTCCTTCTTTCCACTCCTCTCCTCTTTTGACCTCACCCTCTCACCTTCCCCCCTACTCACAAGGCAGGCAATACGCTCGACCTCATCTTTACTAGATGCTGTTTTTTCACTAACCTCATTGCAACTCCCCTCCAAGTCTCTGACCACTACCTTGTATCCTTTTCCCTCTCGCTCTCATCCAACACTTCCCACACTGCCCCTACTCGGATGGTATCGCGCCGTCCCAACCTTCGCTCTCTCTCCCCCGCTACTCTCTCCTCTTCCATCCTATCATCTCTTCCCTCTGCTCAAACCTTCTCCAACCTATCTCCTGATTCTGCCTCCTCAACCCTCCTCTCCTCCCTTTCTGCATCCTTTGACTCTCTATGTCCCCTATCTTCCAGGCCGGCTCGGTCCTCCCCTCCCGCTCCGTGGCTTGACGACTCATTGCGAGCTCACAGAACAGGGCTCCGGGCAGCCGAGCGGAAATGGAGGAAAACTCGCCTCCCTGCGGACCTGGCATCCTTTCACTCCCTCCTCTCTACATTTTCCTCCTCTGTCTCTGCTGCTAAAGCCACTTTCTACCACTCTAAATTCCAAGCATCTGCCTCTAACCCTAGTAAGCTCTTTGCCACCTTCTCCTCCCTCCTGAATCCTCCTCCCCCTCCCCCCCTCCTCCCTCTCTGCAGATGACTTCGTCAACCATTTTGAAAAGAAGGTCGACGACATCCGATCCTCGTTTGCTAAGTCAAACGACACCGCTGGTTCTGCTCACACTGCCCTACCCTGTGCTCTGACCTCTTTCTCCCCTCTCTCTCCAGATGAAATCTTGCGTCTTGTGACGGCCAGCCGCCCAACAACCTGCCTGCTCGACCCTATCCCCTCCTCTCTTCTCCAGACCATTTCCGGAGACCTTCTCCCTTACCTCACCTCGCTCATCAACTTATCCCTGACCGCTGGCTACGTCCCTTCCGTCTTCAAGAGAGCGAGAGTTGCACCCCTTCTGAAAAAACCTACACTCGATCCCTCCGATGTCAACAACTACAGACCAGTATCCCTTCTTTCTTTTCTCTCCAAAACTCTTGAACGTGCCGTCCTTGGTCAGCTCTCCCGCTATCTCTCTCAGAATGACCTTCTTGATCCAAATCAGTCAGGTTTCAAGACTAGTCATTCAACTGAGACTGTTCTTCTCTGTATCACGGAGGCGCTCCGCACCGCTAAAGCTAACTCTCTCTCCTCTGCTCTCATCCTTCTAGACCTATCGGCTGCCTTCGATACTGTGAACCATCAGATCCTTCTCTCCACCCTCTCCGAGTTGGGCATCTCCGGCGCGGCCCACGCTTGGATTGCGTCCTACCTGACAGGTCGCTCCTACCAGGTGGCGTGGCGAGAATCTGTCTCCTCACCACTCGCTTTCACCACTGGTGTCCCCCAGGGCTCTGTTCTAGGCCCTCTCCTATTCTCGCTATACACCAAGTCACTTGGCTCTGTCATAACCTCACATGGTCTCTCCTATCATTGCTATGCAGACGACACACAATTAATCTTCTCCTTTCCACCTTCTGATGACCAGGTGGCGAATCGTATCTCTGCATGTCTGGCAGACATATCAGTGTGGATGACGGATCACCACCTCAAGCTGAACTTCGGCAAGACGGAGCTGCTCTTCCTCCCGGGGAAGGACTGCCCGTTCCATGATCTCGCCATCACGGTTGACAACTCCATTGTGTCCTCCTCCCAGAGCGCTAAGAACCTTGGCGTGATCCTGGACAACACCCTGTCGTTCTCAACTAACATCAAGGCGGTGGCCCGTTCCTGTAGGTTCATGCTCTACAACATCCGCAGAGTACGACCCTGCCTCACACAGGAAGCGGCGCAGGTCCTAATCCAGGCACTTGTCATCTCCCGTCTGGATTATTGCAACTCGCTGTTGGCTGGGCTCCCTGCCTGTGCCATTAAACCCCTACAACTCATCCAGAACGCCGCAGCCCGTCTAGTGTTCAACCTTCCCAAGTTCTCTCACGTCACCCCGCTCCTCCGCTCTCTCCACTGGCTTCCAGTTGAAGCTCGCATCCACTACAAGACCATGGTGCTTGCCTACGGAGCTGTGAGGGGAACGGCACCTCAGTACCTCCAGGCTCTGATCAGGCCCTACACCCAAATAAGGGCACTGCGTTCATCCACCTCTGGCCTGCTCGCCTCCCTACCACTGAGGAAGTACAGTTCCCGCTCAGCCCAGTCAAAACTGTTCGCTGCTCTGGCTCCCCAATGGTGGAACAAACTCCCTCACGACGCCAGGACAGCGGAGTCAATCACCACCTTCCGGAGACACCTGAAACCCCACCTCTTTAAGGAATACCTAGGATAGGATAAAGTAATCCTTCTCACCCCCCCCTTAAAATATTTAGATGCACTATTGTAAAGTGGCTGTTCCACTGGATGTCATAAGGTGAATGCACCAATTTGTAAGTCGCTCTGGATAAGAGCGTCTGCTAAATGACTTAAATGTAATGTAATGTAATGTGTATGTGACAAATAAAATTTGATTTGATTTGATCAACTTCCAAAAGACCAGTATGCCTATGCTAGTAATTGTTGCGTGATGCCCCATTGCTGGTGAGCATGCAAAATAAACAGTTTCTTATTCTTGATCACCAAACTATTTTTGCATACAGCGCTTTCGGAAAGTATTCAGACCCTTTGACCTTTTCCACATTTTGTTACGTTCGTCTTATTTTAATAAAATAGATTACATCTTTTTTTCCTTAATCAATCTACACACCATTCCCCATGATGACAAAGAAAAATAGGTTTTTAGACATTTTTTTGCCCATTTAAAAAATAAATAAATAATAGAAATACCTTATTTACCTAAGTATTCAGACTCGAAATTGAGCTCAGGTGCATCCGTGATGTTTCGACAACTTGATTGGAGTCCACCTGTGGTAAATTCAATTGATTGGACATGATTTGGAAAGGCACGCACCTGTCTATATAAGGTCCCACAGTGGACGGTGCAGTGCAGAGCAAAAACCAAGCCGTGAGGTCGAAGGAATTGTCCGTAGAACGTCGAGACAAGATTAGTCCGTAGCAGATTGCCACACTGAATGTTATATTGATAATATTAACATAGGTATGCTACTCTGTTTTTGCCAGGCAAAACAGGAGAAAATTAAACAAGTGCTTTTTGATCACGAATCTGTACACGTGCGCACGCCTTTGCGCGCCAATGCTGATGACCGTAGGCCTATGTCAGTAACCTGATCGAATAAACAAAAGTATAAATATAAAATACAGATGGTAGGCTATATCTATCCAATTAAAATATGCATTACTTTTTTTTTCGCTAAATGAGAAGTTATGAGTTTTTTTTAAATGTATTTTTTCCCATTCAGTTTGACACTCATGACCCACCCAAAACTTTCTCACTGCACTACTGTAGGTAAACTGATCTGTTTTGATTGACAGTTTGCTGGTCCAATCAAAGGCTGAGAGTGCGTTTTACTAGCTAATCTGTTGTCCAGTGGCAAAATGTTACAATATCTGGCAAGATAATTGAAGTCATCAGTCTCAAGTCTAAATTGAGTCTTGAGGCTCCAAGTCCAAGGCAAGTCTCAAGTTGTTTTATTTTCTATCAAGTCATCAAATTTGTGACTCTGGTCCACACCTCTGGCTCCTACTATACAAACACAACACATGTTCACATAGCCAGGCACATATGAATGCACACACACACATTCAGCAATTTCCCTCTTTTTATATGGAGATTTGCACATCATATTAGTGACTTCTAAACATCTCATAGCAGTCTCGATCCCTTCCTGGATCCTATGAAGCTCCTGCCCTTAGTGGTACATGGGGGTGTAAACATCACAATGTCAGGAGGAAAAACATGGTGTCAGCGTTATATTATACTTGTCTGGCTTAATGAAAACCATTGTCTTTCCAAAAGATACTGAGTGTTGTATTTTCAGGGTTGAGGACTGTATTTGTGTAGGGTACCCAGGTGTAGATGACTAATCATTTCCTCTCCGGACAAAGGAAAAACAGGGAGGGAGGGGAAACATGAGAGGAAAGGGCCATCTGTCATTTGACCTGAGTTCACCCACTGCTCAGTGGTGTTCAACGAGAAGCTCTCTGTTGGCTGTCTGAATCAATAGACAACGTCTCAAACTCAAACTGCCACTGCCGGCCGACAGCTGGCCCAGCTCTCATTTTCCTCGTACAACCATAACATACCTCCTATTCAACCAAGATATCCCATGAAAATATGGAGACACTTGGAGTAGAAAGGTTGTGATCGGGACACCATCGTATATATTAAATCAGGATTTGATTCATCAGGAAGAATCACATTCCTGAGTAGGAACAAGGTCAGATAATTTATTATCCTGCTAAATGGTTAAGATCAGGTAAAGTCATTCTGATTCTAGATCTGTGACTAGTACCAATTTCTATCTTGAGCTAGGCCTATATACCCTTAAAGTCAAATCAAGCAAATTGATCACATTTTATTGGAATAAGCTGAAACAGAGTGAATCTTTGCACCATCCTTTAATTTTCAGGACTCTTCAGCTACATATGCTCAGCCATGATGACATGGAGGTCAAGGGGAACAGTTCAAGGGTAAAAAGTATTTTCACACACTCCAGGAGCATGAACACAGTTTCACACAAACAAAAACACACCATGACTTACAATGCAATGGACTGTACCCATTCTCCACAAACAACTTGTCCACCTGTCACCAGTGACTTGGTTGCGCAATAAGTACAGTATTTAATGCTAAAGGTACTTTGTATCGTAATACAGCATTGCAAAAGGATTCGCAAAGTTTACACACACTTTGTTTTTGTGACACAAACAAGTGATTTTGAGATGGTACATAATTGTCTAGGTCACCATCATGCTTCAAATTGTCCATAATCTGAAATAAATGCAAATATTGTAAACTCCAAGTCAAACTCTTCCTACCAGACAAAACACTTCCGATAAGTAAAAAAATGAAAACATTTAAGTAAACTGAGAAACAAGTTGTTAAAATGTTTTCTACCTCTAATGACACACTAATGAAATACTGTATTTCTCGTACAGTGAACGTGTAGTGTTAACTCATAAAAACAAACCATACACATACAATATATTTTTCTAACTTTATAAGACCTTTGAAAGGAGTGTTTTCAGAACTTTTGAGACTCACAGGTTGCATTTACACAGGCAGTCCAGTTAAGATTTTTTGCTCTACCAATTGGTCTTTGACCACTCACTTTAGATCCTTTTCCAAAAATCATCTGATCAGTCAAGACCGATTCGTGAAAAACGATCAGAATTAGAATGCCATAGAGAAAACCTTGATCACTAGTGTCCATTATATTTCATACAGTAGTACAATCACAATACCCTTATTCCTCTTATGTATGGTTTTACTGTCTTGATTTCCCATAAAGACTTCAGGGTCTGTGGATTGATATGACATTCACCCTAAAATAGTGAATTAATGTATTATGTTCACATTAAGTCCTCAAACGAGTGGGGACCTATTGAATCAAAGTCTGTAACCAGGTTTCTACAATAATTAACATAACACCAGTCTGTTTGGCCATTTTTCCACTCCTGTCATGCTAAACATACATCTTTGGCATATGACACAGAGTACAAGGAGTGGAACATTAGCTAAACAGACTGGTAACCAGGCTAACACAACAGTATCATTCTCCTTGAACTGTATAGGAACACACTGAAAACAGAAGAAAAAAAAACATGCCTGCATATTCAGTCAACCCTTGACTTACGACTCATCCTGGAACTCTGGTTACCGTTTTGAAATGTAATTTCAAGGTAGGGGGCAGGAACTGGGAAGCGAGACCAAAATGAACCATTCTAGACCCAGCATAACATACATACAGTATCAGCCTAAGGCACTGGCTATGCAGAGCACAGCAACTACCAGGGCCATATTCATTACGCAACAAACAGAAAACTGACTTAAACAGGGACTACCTTGAACATCTCCAATACATCTCCAATACACATTTTTTTTGCAAAATGTTTTGCTACGGTGTGCCCTAATGAATATAGCCCAGGTGTGACTCAGTCAGTCCCTTCCCCTTATTCCAACATCATGTTCCTGTAACACTGATAAACCTTAACACTAATTCCTGGCAGGGGGAAAGCAGGTCAGGCTTCTCAATTAGCATTTCATTTGAACACTTAACACTTTGCTATAAGGGCCTTGTAAAAACTGCATAACACATTCAAAAACAAATGCATGATGCTTAGTAGCTTAGATAAACAACTTAAGGTCTGTTGACACTAGCTTGCCAATTGAATTGTACCACATATTTATGAAGTGCCTGGGGGCGTATCATATACTGATTATAAGCATGTTATGAAGTCTTTAGAAGGGCTGAAACACTGGCTGAAAGACACCAGACATATGAAGACATGCACGCAAAGACATCTTGAGGAAAACTTTTTCGCACAAAATTAAGAGTGCTCACATTGAGACATTAAAATCAAGCTTGAGCCCGGTTCGAGATACAAAAGTATATGGTTTTGCTCCTTTCCATTTTGTATTGCAGGAAGTGACTTGATTTCACAGGCGGGTGTTAAACACCTGTTGATAGTGTATAAGCAAATACCAAAAATACATTAAGTACAAAATGAAAGAACATAAATGAATTAAAAACAATAACATTAACTTCATCCATTTTAGTGTGGTTAGTGATACGTCTACCCGCTTAGCAATATATATATAATTTTCCTTGTTACGTCAGTGTTTTGTTTTAACTATGACCAACTACGATTATATATATATATATATATTATATATATATATATATATATATATAAAGTTTAATATACTTGTATAAACCTGTTACACAGTCAGTGCACGACAAAACAAAATATATTTAAAAAAAAAACTATGACCATGGTAGCCGTAGGAGTTTTCAGTGAGAAACGACAGACAAGGCCCTCTAAATACACTAATGATTAGTCTTCTTCATACATAATATTCAGAATATTAACACTAAAATGCCACAAGGAGTTTGAACTACTCTGGTTTACCTCAAACAGGTTTATGTAAAACATTTTCAGGATTAGTATTCACATCCTACCTAAAATTGTGCATGCACAGAAACTAAATCTTTCACGCCAAGGGAGGTATAAGTTGAATGCAGGTATCTGAAACGACGATTGAGAACGTTGCTTGAGAGGAAACTGCAGCAGCCACAGAAGCATCACTGTATATACAGCGTATGTAGTAAAAAGGGGGTCGGAGTTAGATAGCCATCTCCCTATGTCAATGGAAACCTTGGATGTTTCCCCAACACCATGTAAAGTCCATCCCTATGGTCAAACGGAGACAGGGGTGAGGGGGGTCAGTGGGAGTGTGTCGTGGTGGACGGTCTGGTCATCACAGGATGAAGAAGAGAATGACGACCACAAACAGAATGGCCAGTAGAATACCAATAGCACACCACTGTCGCCGGTCTGCAAGAGAAAGAGAGAAAAACAGAGCGAGCAGAAAAGAATGCGGGTGAACTGTATCAAACAATGTGAGGAGCAATTGACCTTTTTCTTGCTTTCAGACATGTTCAGACATGAGAGGTCCAACTACTAGGAATTCATGTTCTATGGAGAATACCATGTCTTTCGACCTGAAATATTCAACTTTAAAGTTGCAACTTGAAGATTGCAAAGAAAACTAGCAAAATGCAGCAGGAAAAAAATAATACAATAAAGTAAAAATATAAAACCCTAAGCGCAGGTAGCACTAGTGGGGCGGAAGGTAGCCTAGTGGTTAGTGCGTTGGGCCAGTAACCGAAAGGTTGCTAGATCAAATCCCTGAGCTAACAAGGGAAAAATCTGTTTTTCTGCCCTTGAATAAGGCAGTTCCTAGGCTGTCATTGTAAATAATAATTTATTCTTAACCGACTTGCCTAGTTAAAGGTTAAGTAAGTCGCTTTGGATAAAAGCGTCTGCTAAATGGCATATATTATTATTATTATTAAATAAAAAAAATGTATTACATTGTCTAGGGCAGTGTTTCCCAACTCCATGCCCTCGAGGACCCCCAACAGTACAGATTTTTGTTGTGGCCCGGACAAGCACACCTAATTCTACTTGTTAACTAATCATCAAGCCCTTGACAAGTTGAATCAGGTGTTTTTGTCCGGGGCCACAACATGAATGTGTGCTGTTGGGGGTACTTGAGGACCGGAGTCTAGGGGCCAGGGAAAAGTACCGACTGGATATCCTGACATTTGAAAAAAAAAATGACCCCGATTTCATTTGACTCCTTGTCTCCTGAGTTCTTCCTGTTGGAAGCTTCCTGAAAAGGTTTCCTTATAAAGAGGTGCCACCATTTTTTGGAGGTGGGTGGGGTGGGGTCCTATCCTTCCTCTTCAGCTGCTGATCCTGGCTGACTCAAAGTTGTCTTGCACAGACATTCCCTTAAACAGGAAGCTAATGACTGGGCCTTCTCTCTCAATTCAAGCATATATCATATTTAATGACCACCCATACATAAGTGGCTTGGCATATTAGGGCAACTCAAAAGACATCCACAACAATACTACACTTAAGTAACCTCTGTAACTCACATCTCCAAAAGTTGCAGACTTTGATAACCTGCATTAGTGGAGATGGTTCCTGAATTTTGAAGTGTATTTTTAACCAAGGTAGAAAGGTGGTGAATAAAGAGGCTATGCTGCGTTACTTACCAGTGGTCATGTTGGAGACCTTGGCCAGCTTCTTCATGACGTTGTCCAGTCTGGAGTGGGTACTTTCCATCTCATGGGAGAAGTCATCCAGCATACTACAAGAGAGAAGACATGGTGCTTTGTAGATACCAGGAAAAATATAAACCCGTATTGACAAAGTGTCTCAGAGTAGGAATGCTGATCTAGGATCAGGTACCCCTGTCCATATAATCTTATTCATTATCATCCACAAGTCTAAACTGAGCCTAAATCAGCACTCCTAGTCTGAGACGCTTGATACATATGGCACCTGATGATCTGTGTAGACCTGAAACTCTAATACTCATGTCATTGATTAATGTTGCTGTGGTTGTGTATCAGTGGATATTTACATACACTGTCTGTTCGTCCAACTCCATGCCAATCCTCTCAGACATGTTCTTCAGCACCCCGATGGACCCAGACACCAGCTCCAGCTGGTCATCCTGCTGCTCTGCCATGAGCTGACACACACACACACACGTCAACGTCGCTGACTTATGTCACATCATTCATTTCACAAAGTATGTTGCAACTGATACAACTGTAAAAATATAAATACAATTATTCCATCTCAAAATAATGTAAAATACGGCACCTAGTAAGTACAGCAATCAACAGGGGTGTGTACATAGGCATGAAACATTTTTATTAGCTATACCTGCTGCTGGGTTTGCTGCTCCTCGATGAACTGGGAGTTGGCCGTCTGTAGCTCTTGGTCCAGACGGGTGTATTTGTCGAGTCCCGGTTGCCAGATTGGGCCTTGAGACCCACTGTCCCCTAACAGAGCCTGAGGGAGAAGTGGCGCAGCAATGATTACATAGGAGATCTGCTGAAGTATGTGGACATGGTCACTCAACTGAAATGGTGAGGAGGATCCTGTCAATACCAATTGCACTTACTCTCTGACAAACGCTAACGGAGGCTGTTTGCAGTGTCAACGATCAGATAAAGCAGTACGCAACCTGCTGATCTAAAACGCGCTACACGTTTGAGAAGTGCATTCCGTCATACTGCATCATTACATGCAGAGTAACAAACAGTAAAAAAAAATATATAGCTTCAGTAAGATCTTAGCCCAATAGTTACATAGAGCTACACACCTGTCTGTTTTTCTTGTCGGACATGGCTAAGGCTGTCGGACTGGACATGTGGTCTTTCATTTCCTGAAATGGAACACAGCATTGAGATTAAACACAGTATGATCAATAACAGGATGTAATAATAAAGGCATGCACCAGCCATCATATCCAGATTGGCTGATCTCTAATTATTAGGGGTCCTAGCACTGAAGGTTCAGGAACCCTATTATTTTTGATAGGGTTACTGCTGCTTCAAGTTAAACTAGAGTCCTTCCGGGCCTGTGTGCCTTAGGCCTGACTCACCTTAACAGTTTGTCTGGTGCTTGTGATGAAGCCTTTCCGTTTAGACAGCTCCACTGTGTCCAGATTGAACTTCTTAGGGTTCGATTCAACAATACTTGCATTTACTGTTAAGGAATAGCCTATTCAACAAAGACATGATAAATAATCAAATCGTTTTACTCTCTATGAAGAATAAACTACTTCACTTGCAGCATGCTGTACTCTTTAAAGTACTGTATTCTAATTCACAGATGAAGCACGGTTCACAATGTTTTGATAAACCAGTATATATGCAAGTTAAACTAAGAGTTATTTTATGTTGAAAGGATATTGATGGTCTCATCGAGATCTTCCAGGTCCCAGTCGATGGACCGCAGACTGTTTCTCAACTCATTGGTGGTCCAATCCACCTCCTCCTTGGAAGCACCACTGGGATCCAGCAGCAGCTCGCTCCATCTATGGTACAGCTCTTGAGCAGTGTTCACCGCCTTCTGGACCTCACTGGAGATTTGTTGAATAGAAAAAGTCTATCATAAAAAGTACATCTACAGTATTGAGCTACCTGAAGCACATAGAAATGCAATACTAAGAGGTAGCCCAATATTGAACTAAAGGAGCCGAACGTTATTCCTTATAGTCCAAGGACCTGACATGGTCTGTCTAGAAGCAAATTTGCTTGGGCAGACAAAATAGTCAAATACACCCATCTTTATTTTTTATTTAACTAGGCAAGTCAGTTTTAAGAACAAATTCTTATTTACAATGACGGCCTATTCAGAATTGCGGTAAGGTTCTAGAAATATAAAGTCCTTTACTTTAATGTAACAAATGCAAAATATACAGTTACTATACACTGTTTTAACACAGTTGCAGCCGACAGTATTTTTCAATGACAACGTTAGTGACGTCCATCTTCCGTTTACACACAGGTGTTCCGTTTACACACAGGAGACGCAGATAGCCATTTAGCACAGGTAGTAATATGTAATAATAATATGTCTTCCGTCTGTTTTCCGTAAACACGTGGCGATATGGCCATGTGGGAACACTAACCTTAGGAAGGTGTATATCAATTTAACCGTTTTATTTTAGTATCACCGATATGAAAGATAAGGTCCTTATGCTTCCAAACCTGTAGCGCAATCGATCTGTTTTAATGTTAAGACCACGCGTCATGGCTCTTAACAAAATACAGTACTTACAGAACTAAACGTTTTCGTCCAATGACTTAAGTTAGTTAATTTGGCTACTGTATGTGTAATGTATTGGAACTGAGATTCATGATCAAGGCGGGATAGCTAAGCAGTAGCTGGCAAGACATTGAAGTTGACATAACGTTATTCACAAAGGCATATTAATATAACCACACATGCACTATTACATTAACCAATATATGTATTTTTTAAAGTAAATTAGAATATTTGCCATAGCTGTCGATCTTATATTAATCATCTAACATTGTAACTAGCTAACGTTACCTCAGTCAGTCGGGCAAGTTAAACGTTAGTTAAACGTGGACAATAAACAACAAGCGCCACAAAAATGCAAATTGCTATCCATGCCTCTCGCCATTGTGACAGCTGGGTTGTGAAACACGAACGTAATTTGCTAACTGACTAAACAGATAGCTTTCTCGCTAGCAAGCTTAGCGAACTACAACAATTCCCCTTTGTTCCAAGCTAACGTTAGCCATCCTTGCTAAAGCCAGACTTGATGGCAAACTTGATACTAGTAACAAGCTGACGTTATCTGGTGAAGCCTTGGCTACTTACCCTTTGACGACGAAGAACGGATCTTCCATAGACATATTGCTAAATAATTTACTGCACTACTAATGTCTAAAACTCCTAAACACCTTCGAGAGACATGCCTGACTTGTTGACTGTCCAAAACGAAGAGCCCTGTGCTCTGTTTACATAGGCGTTAAAGCCATGTTTACATGCGGGCAATCCGACTGCAAGTGAGGGAGTTCTATTAACCTAAACCGTGGTGCACCGGTCTATGGCCCGTGACGGGCAAAAGCGGCAAGGGAGGAGCGCCATTCTCAAATCGAACAATCCTAGCTATGGCTTTAGTGGTAAGGCTAAATAAAGCAAAGCAACCAACCAACTGCAGACGAAAGTGGAGGAGTGAAATCGGGGGAGTTGCATCAGCTTCAGCCGAAAGTCAGACACTGATGTGGTTTTCCAACAGCAAGACTCAGTGCAACATGGCAGTGTTTCCATAGTTTGAAATGTCGAAATATTTTGTTTATCCAAACCCCATATCACACACCCACAAACTGTAAATATACAGAATGTGTGTACTAGCAATTGGCGAGAGAGAGACTCATATTACATTAATTTGTACATTTGAGTTGTGGCAATATTGCTTCATTTTTCCATAATGCATGCGATGGCCGCAGGTTGCAGCTGGTGAGGAACAACTACAGAAAATTGCAGTTGAAACTTCATGACCTTTAATCACATGGTTGTTGTAAAGTTCGTGCAGTCGACATGTAGGCGCAAATCGGACAACTTTTATCCCCATAATGCAATACACGTTGAAAGGCGATTTAACCAAATCTGCGCCACTTGGTCATGTTGTCAACAGTGCAGTATCGTGCATCATACAGAAACATACATCGCTTTTACATAAAATACGTTTTCGAATGTTCTTTTGGAAGACAGATAAAGCGTTTTTATCAAAAGCAATCACCTTTACATGTGAAAACACTGAATCATGCTGATTATATTTTGTTTTTATTTAATTGTGTTTTATTTTGTATATGTTTTCCATTGCCAAATACTTTAATTAATTCATTCGTCTCCCTCGCCTCAGTCACGTCTGTCCTTTTTAAATTTGTTTTATGTCAAAATATTTATATATATTTTTTTGCCTCACTCAGCTCTCTCCTTTAAATTATTCCTAGTCATTACTCCACAGTTTAAAGGTAGACTCAGCATTATAACTTATATGCAGAAAGTCAACAACATGAGTAAATGTCCTCAACAACTATAGGCGTTCACATGCTTACCATCCGAAAACAGTTTTGAACAGTTTGTGCATATATTATGAGAGCATTTTGTGAAGTTTTTGTTAGTTTTGATAGGCAATATTAGACAATGTTATTTTGGCTGTTTGTGCATACAAAACATTTTCTACAGGCAAGGCGAAGTTGGTAGTTGAAGTCTATGCCCCTTTGTCGGGGATTGGTCAACAGTAGGGATCCTTCAATGAAGTGTTTGTTGTCATTCAAGGAGAGACGAATAGTTTTCATGCATATTTTTTCACTTGAGATATACTGCACCAAACATCTTAGTTAGATGTACAATTGCGTGACAAAGTTCTCCTTGGCAAAAACGTCAAAATTAATGACCGATTTTTTAATTTTCTTCTCATTTTCAAGTGAAGGTCTTAAGAGAGTATGCAAGCACACTCTTTCGGGGACGGCAAGGCGCGAGCCAAACCGAAGCATGCTGATGTCTTAAGAGCGTTGAAGCATGAGGCTCAACTTCTCCACTGTTTTTGGTGCCCCTGGCTACCATGCTATAACAGTGTGAAGCGAACCCATGCATATGTGCAGATACTGTGTGTGACTGTGTGAGAGTGTTGCATCTTGCTCATCTCAGTGGGCTCATTCGACATTGCAGCCGGCTTTATCGGCGAGTCGAGACTGACTGATCTAGAATCACCTTGCAGCATAAATCACTTCTGAATATTATTTGTAGATCAGTCAGTCAGTCAAAATGTACCCATAAAACACGGTGCTGCTCGTAGGAATGTAATTTAACTGAGTCTACCTTTAATCTAGCCTGGGCTGTGTTACTTTTGTTGTGAGCTGACTTCACAGTGTGTTGTGAAGGTCAGTTTGTAAGGGACTGGCAACTGAAATATTTAGATATGTAATGTTAATGTTAGCTAGAAGTATTTATCTTTAAAGCCTAGCTATCAAATTACTCATTACACTGGACATTATTCTTGTCATAAATAGACTTGGTCTTTTACCAAATAGGGCTATCTTCTTTATACCACCTCTACCTTGTCACAACACAACTGATTGGCTCAAACGCTTCAAGAAGGAAAGAAATTCCACAAATGAACTTTTAACAAGGCACACCTGTTAATTGAAATGCATTCCAGGTGACTACCTCATGAAGCTGGTTGAGAGAATGCCATGAGTGTGCAAAGCTTCCATCAAGGCTTAAATACAACATATATTTTGAAATGTTGAACGCTTTTTTGGTTGCTACATGATTCCATATGTGTTATTTCATAGTTTTGATGTCTTCACTATTATTCTACAATGTAGAAAATAGTACAAATAAAGAAAAATGTGTGTCCAAACTTTTGACTGGAACTGTACGTACGGTCACTGTGGGGCCAACGTCATCGATGCACTTATTGATGAAGCCAGTAACTGATCTGGTATACTCCTCAATGCCATCGGATGAGTCCTGGAACATATTCCAGTCTGTGATAGCAAAACAATCCTGTAGCTTAGCATCTGCATTATCTGACCACTTCCGTATTGAGTGAGCCACTGGTACTTCCTGTTTTAGTGTTTAGTTGTAAGCAGGAATAAGGAGGATAGAATTATGGTCAGATTTGCCAAATGTAGGGTGGGGGAGAGCTTTGTATGTGTCTCTGTGTGTGGGGTAAACGTGGTCTATAGTTTTTCTTCCTCTTGTTGCACATGTAACATGCTGGCAGAAATGAGGCAAAACAGTTTCCCTGCATTAAAGTGTCCGGCCAATAGGAGCGCCGGCTCTGGATGAGCATTTTCTTGTTTGCTTATGGCTTTATACAGCTCGTTGAGTGAGAGTTTCGTCTTAGTGCCAGCATCAGTTTGTGGTGGTAAATAGACAGCTACGAAAAATATAGATGAAAGCGCTCATGATAAATAGTGTGGTCTACAGCTTATCATGAGATACTCTACCTCAGGCTAGAAAAATCTTGAGACTTCCTTCATTTTTGATTTTGCGATTCAGCTGTTATTGACAAATAGACACAGACCACCACCCCTTGTATTACCGGTGCACGGAAAAACCAGCCAACTGTATATTATCCATGTCGTCGTTCAGCCAAGACTCGGTGAAACACAAGATATTACAGTTTTTAATGTCTCGTTGTTAGTATGGTCTTGAACAAAACTCATCCAGTTTATTCTCCAATGATTGCACATTGGCCAATAGGACGGATGGCAGAGACGGGTTATTCTCACCTTGCCAACGAGTTCTCACAAGGAACCCGGACCTGTGTCCCCTGTATCTGCATCTTCTCTTCACGCGAATGATGGCGATTTGTGCCTTGTCGGGTATCTGGAGTAAATCCTTTGCGACTAACTAATTAAAGAAAATGTTTTCATCCAGACTCATTAAAGAAAATGTTTTCGTCCAGTTCGAGGTGAGTAATCGCTGTTCTGATATCCAGAAGCTCTTTTCGGTCATAAGAGACAGTGGCAGAAACATTATGTACAAAATAAGTCACAAATAATGCAGAAAAAACACTACTCCCTCCACAAGGCTATCAAACAAGCTAAGCGTCAGTACAGAGACAAAGTAGAATCTCAATTCAACGGCTCAGACACAATAGGCATGTGGCAGGGTCTACAGTCAATCACGGACTACAGGAAGAAATCCAGCCCAGTCACGGACCAGGATGTCTTGCTCCCAGGCAGACTAAATAACTTTTTTGCCCGCTTTGAGGACAATACAGTGCCACTGACACGGCCTGCAACGGAAGCATGCGGTCTCTCCTTCACTGCAACCGAGGTGAGTAAGACATTTAAACGTGTTAACCCTCGCAAGGCTGCAGGCCCAGACGGCATCCCCAGCCGCACCCTCAGAGCATGCACAGACCAGCTGGCCGGTGTGTTTACGGACATATTCAATCAATCCCTATACCAGTCTGCTGTTCCCACATGCTTCAAGAGGGCCACCATTGTTCCTGTTCCCAAGAAAGCTAAGGTAACTGAGCTAAACGACTACCGCCCCGTAGCACTCAGTTCCGTCATCATGAAGTGCTTTGAGAGACTAGTCAAGGACCATATCACCTCCACCCTACCTGACACCCTAGACCCACTCCAATTTGCTTACCGCCCAAATAGGTCCACAGACGATGCTATCTCAACCACACTGCACACTGCCCTAACCCATCTGGACAAGAGGAATACCTATGTGAGAATGTGACTACAGCTCGGCATTCAACACCATAGTACCCTCCAAGCTCGTCATCAAGCTCGAGACCCTGGGTCTCGACCCCGCCCTGTGCAACTGGGTACTGGACTTCCTGACGGGCCGCCCCCAGGTGGTGAGGGTAGGCAACAACATCTCCTCCCCGCTGATCCTCAACACGGGGGCCCCACGAGGGTGCGTTCTGAACCCTCTCCTGTACTCCCTGTTCACCCACGACTGAGTGGCCACGCACGCCTCCAACTCAATCATCAAGTTTGCGGACGACACAACAGTGGTAGGCTTGATTACCAACAACGACGAGACGGCCTACAGGGAGGAGGTGAGGGCCCTCGGAGTGTGGTGTCAGGAAAATAACCTCACACTCAACGTCAACAAAACTAAGGAGATGATTGTGGACTTCAGGAAACAGCAGAGAGAACACCCCCCTATCCACATCGATGGAACAGTAGTGGAGAGGGTAGCAAGTTTTAAGTTCCTCGGCATACACATCACAGACAAACTGAATTGGTCCACTCACACAGACAGCATCGTGAAGAAGGCGCAGCAGTGCCTCTTCAACCTCAGGAGGCTGAAGAAATTCGGCTTGTCACCAAAAGCACTCACAAACTTCTACAGATGCACAATCGAGAGCATCCTGGCGGGCTGTATCATCGCCTGGTACGGCAACTGCTCCGCCCTCAACCGTAAGGCTCTCCAGAGGGTAGTGAGGTCTGCACAACGCATCACCGGGGGCAAACTACCTGCCCTCCAGGACACCTACACCACCCGATGTTACAGGAAGGCCATAAAGATCATCAAGGACATCAACCACCCGAGCCACTGCCTGTTCACCCCGCTATCATCCAGAAGGCGAGGTCAGTACAGGTGCATCAAAGCTGGGACCGAGAGACTGAAAAACAGCTTCTATCTCAAGGCCATCAGACTGTTAAACAGCCACCACTAACATTGAGTGGCTGCTGCCAACACACTGACACTGACACTGACACTGACACTGACTCAACTCCAGCCACTTTAATAATGGAAATTACATTTACATTTAAGTCATTTAGCAGACGCTCTTATCCAGAGCGACTTACAAATTGGTGCATTCACCTTATAATTGATGGGTGATGGGAAATGATGTAAATATATCACTAGCCACTTTAAACAATGCTACCTTATATAATGTTACTTACCCTACATTATTAATCTCATATGCATATGTATATACTGTACTCTATATCATCTACTGCATCCATTACATTTAAGACATCCTTATGTAATACATGTATCACTAGCCACTTTAACTATGCCACTTTGTTTACATACTCATCTCATATGTATATACTGTATTCGATACCATCTACTGTATCTTGCCTATGCTGCTCTGTACCATCACTCATTCATATATCCTTATGTACATATTCTTTATCCCCTTACACTGTGTATAAGACAGTAGTTTTGGAATTGTTATTTAGATTACTTGTTGGTTATTACTGCATTGTCGGAACTAGAAGCACAAGCATTTCGCTACACTCGCATTAACATCTGCTAAAAATACAATTTGATTTGATTTGATTTGATATTGGTTAGGAGCCTGTACAATTGCAGCCATCTCCTCCGGTGCCATTATTGACCTTGCATCCTAATCACTACTCATTATAATTTATGGATCAGTCAATTTGCCCACTGCAGTAGCCGATCTATACGGTCTTAACAGGGTCCTTTATGTTCAATATTTGTGATAAATTAAAAAGCATTAATGCAAATAAACAATCCTCAATCAATTAGATAATTATTCAACCTGGGAGCATTTGATGGTCAGCCAGGTCACATCCCTTTTTTATCGCATACATGGATTGGATTTTAGTTTAATCCAAGGACTACTTCAGGTTAAGAATTGGATTGTGTTTCTACGATATTATAAATATATTTTTGGATTGAATTGAACCCTATGAGCATAATACCATATGCCTATAATAGGGTATTTAAATATGTGATATATAGACCCACAAACTGTTTATCTTGTTACCAACAATTGAGGTAAGTGTTATAGGCATGTTTTTTTTAAATCACAAAAATTGTGCAAATTATGACCCACACATGTCCAGACAATGACTTGACAATCACCACATTTTATACTGAGCTATAGGCTCAAGAGACACTTATT
The DNA here is from genome assembly GCF_021184085.1 of Oncorhynchus gorbuscha. NCBI lineage: Eukaryota > Metazoa > Chordata > Actinopteri > Salmoniformes > Salmonidae > Oncorhynchus > Oncorhynchus gorbuscha. The sequence goes on from NC_060187.1 coordinate 45,119,295, forward strand.
TTCCATTAAGATTAGAGTACATTTCAACACACCCTCCCCCCACATAACTAATGCATACCTAATGCTGCGTTCATAGCCCAGTGGGAAGAAGGTTTACCCGTTCTGAAGTTGTAAATACCAGTTGGATGCATTCATGTGCTTTTAACTTGTTGAGAAATGTTGATTGGCTAATGGCTGCGTCAACCTAACTAAAAGTACACCTATCACGCTTGTAAACAAATTAGTCTTAAAATATATATATATTTATTGTTATAATAATGTTTTGTTGTTGCCGAAAAAGGTAGTATTGAGGTATTTTCCAAGGGTTTGCACGTGGGAGAAGATGGAGCTCAGAGATGATAGACGAATTTCCCACCAGTTGTAGGGGCGTTCGAGTGGATTATTCTCAGTCGTATGTGGTAATAGCACCTTCCCACTTGGTTATGAATGCAGCATAACAGTCTCCTGAAACGAAACACCACTACCCCTCCCCCTCCTAACTGTTCATTCACTAGAATTTGCCTTTGCCAGGACACCGCACAAAGGCATCATGTGACCTGGCTGAAAACAGTCAAGGCATTACATCAGCTCAGGAAGTCAGCAATCAAATAGAAAATATACCGTACTCTAAAAGGGGACACAGCATGGCATCAGAAAAGAGCTGTATTTATGTATTAGTGTTGTTCTCGCGAAAAGACTAGACTAACATTTTGGTTCGGGAGATAATAATAATAATATAATAATAACAGTAAGGGGAAATCTAAACATTACTGATATTAAAAGTATGATTATCAGAAACATTTTGGACTAATGTAAAATAGCACAAATAAATGGATAAAATGTATTTTTTTTTTAAATCTAAAACTATCAAATAAGCTCATTCATAATGTGAAATCACATTAGAACCTACAATATAATAAGCTATAGCCTATGTCTTGGGTGTTATACTTTATTATGTGCACTTTTATATATATTTTTACAAGGCTATTTCCAACTGCGTTTATCCCTTTAAAACACTCTCAGGTTTGTATTTAAATCTGATTTATATTTTTAGCGCACGCCCATTGGTCCATATGGATTTGGCGGGGCAGTATTCGTAGTGATTGTAAAGACGACACGTATTTTCATTGGCTGGCCTGGTTGTTACGTTAGGGTATAAAGCTGTGTTAAAAATAGATACAGCCCCATTCCTCTTAATGCTCAGCTGTTGATTGAAGCTAAAGGTGTAAGAATTTAATGAAAGCCTTTAATTTCTTCACCCATGCACCAATTTGATTCTGCTCAGGAGAACGATGAAACACATCTTGCAGTCATCAAATGCCCGTTTCTAAAATATATATATATATATACATTTACGTCACTGTTGAATTCAGTGTGATTTGTAAGCGAATCGCGTGCAGTCGTTAGCTGGACAAACAAACTCGAATAGCCTACATTTACACCCGAGATTTTAGGATTACCTTTCTAACCAGTTGTTTCGACGTGGACTGAAGCACAATTAAGACCGTGGGTGCTTTTGCTTACCAAGCTAATAGTTTTTAATCATGGAGTTTAAAGTTGAGGCGCATCGGATTATGAGTATTTCACTTGGAAAAATTTATAATTCCCGAGTGCAACGTGGTGGTATCAAACTACACAAAAATCTACTGGTCTCCCTCGTTCTACGGAGTGCCCGGCAAGTATACCTGAGTGACTACTACGGCGGCATATGCCTGAGCGCCCAGCAAGCAAGAGAGTGGTGTGAGGGGGAGTACATGGCTTCAAAACAAGGCAAATTGGTCCCCGGTTCGACAGAGAGCCTGTCTGAATCGGACGAGCAAAGCGAAGTGGCGGTGGACAAACAGGAGCCCAGAGATGTGGTTGAATCCCCGGCGGGACTCCACGTAGAAACTCAAGCGAGTGGTGATCAAGACAGCGCCGAAAATGGAGTTTCGGATTCAGGATGTAGCGACATCAAAACCCCGGAAGAGAGTCCAGAGGCTACTCAGACCTGTGAGGTCGCCAGTGTTGTTACTGCCATCTCATCCAGCTGTATCAGTGCTCCCTCTCCGAGTGATCCAAAAGAGGAAACGGAGACGCCGACAGACTGCCAGACGGACAACAGTGAATCAGCGGAGAAACATTCGTACGAGCCCAAAGCTCCCCAGGCTTACACTAACAGGAAACGGACTGCCGATGACTTTGAACTCACAGACTCACCAACGAAAAGAACGAAACTAACTTCCACATCTCTACCTTCTACAAACGACGAGAATAAAGGGGAAACTGAAGAAATGGACACTAGCAATGTATCGAGTTTGATAACAATATTCGGTTCCAGTTTTTCTGGACTCCTGAGTAACAAAGAGGGAGAGCAGCCTGACTCCGAGGCAGAGAACAGTGACTCTGGGCAAATCTGTTGTGAGCAAATGCTCAAAAACCTCAACCCTTGGAGTACTGCAATTGTTGCTTTTTAAACTTTGAAACAGTGATTATGATATCCTACTTGGGGGATTTTAATAGGGATAGAACGGGAGGTTTCATCGACCTTTGCAGTTCTAATCCCCACGTGGTGGAACGTGGAAGACAGTAGTAAATTGGAATTCCCCAAAAGATCACAATGAAAGTAGGCCTACTGTTGTAGCTATTTACATGGAATTTCTGTTGAAAGCATGTGAGCAAGGTGGCATTTAGACGAGTAATACTAATGTAACCAGTGGCTTATGACAGTTAACGCTGTAACCTGCTCCGACACAAGTCAGCTACAGTATTCCAAAAGCTGAGTATCATTTATTAAAATGTATCCTTAAACAAGGGTAATATTACAGGAATGAATGTGACCGCTCAATGCTGACGTCATCTGACGTCTGTCAGTCACTGTTTTCTAACGTCTTTGTTTTATAAAGACTTGTACATTTGTAATATTGTGCCTGTAAATCCTGTTTTCCCATGTCCTATTCTGAGTCTATGTATTTTGGTATCTGCCATGGATTATGATTGCGTGATGCTCACGTATTAAAGCATTTTGTTTAACAATTCACTTTTCTTTGCTCTCCTTTTTTCCATTGGGTTGGTTTGTACATAATGCACTAAGTGCTGCGACGGTGTCACCTGGTAGGGGTGGTTGGCAGATGTGGTAGGTAGGACACCATTTGCACAGTAGCTAACTTCACAGCATAAATGCAATGCTAAATTAAAATATAGCTGTATGGTATGACACTTAGTAATTCTAATCATCACATTTTATGTTCTCCGTTAAAGGGATATTCTTTCTTCAAGCAAATACAATATGTTGCAACTTGTCGCCCCTACTAATCCTCAGTCAATTCAGGCTTGTTCCATTGTGCCTATTCTTACATCAATTATAGTGTTATTGCTAAATGCTAATCTTGGCCTAATGTTTCTAAAGACCAGTACTTTTTTTTGTTGTGACCTTGATAGAGCAGCTGTTGCTTTGCGTCATGTGGCTGTGTACAGAAGACGCCATGCCAGTAACAACCAGCATGTTTCTCTGGTCCAATCATTTTGCAACTTCCACCACAAATTTTTATTGCTCAACAAGGAAAGCCAACCTATTTATCAAGATAAGGAAATGTTTTCAGGAATTATTTCTAGCCCATTCACCATTCCAGATAGTCGGGAAACTTGTCAGGCCTCGAACCAGTTTCTTTTTTCCTACTCTCTGGTACCATTTTCATTGTGCTTACAGGCATGTCCACCATGCAGCCTTAGGTTTCTACTCTAGCCTCTATGTTGAAGCTAACCCTGGTCTGTACTGTTCAACATGTAGGCTAATGGGTAAACTACGAGCTGTGCTCCAATAACCTGGTGCTTTTAACCTAATGGACTTACGGGCTAATTATACATTTGGTAATTCTAGTGTCACCTGAACCATTCTCTTACCAACTTGAACTATCTAAACCATACCATTGCTTGTTCAACCTTAACACATATTTACACGTCTATGTCAGTGAGGTAACAACCTCATTCTTTTCACAGGGAAGCCCAAGTCAAGAAACCAATCTACATGAAAACGGTTTCCATAGACCCACTATAGTACTGTACACCTGGGGAAGTAAACATAGACTCCGTCTAAAAATGTGCAACATTGTGGGTATTAATGGAGAAAATCCTTATATCCATGTAACATCTCAATGAATACTGTTACTAAATGGTACTACATTTTAAAAAACAGGGTGTAGGCGTTCAATTGATACTACATACATGTACTATGTATACAAAACATTAAGGACACCTGCTCTTTCCATGACATAGACTGAACAGGTGAATCCGGGTGAAAGCTATGATCCCTTATTGATGTCACTTGTTAAATCCACTTCTGTCAGTGTAGACAAAGGGGAGTAGACAGGTTAAAAGAAGGATGTTTAAGTCTTGAGACAATTGAGATATGGATTGTGTCATGTGCCATTCAGAGGGCGAATAGGCAAGACAAAAGATTTAAGTGCCTTTGAACGGGGTATGGTAGTAAGTGCCAGGCGCACCGGTTCATGCCAAAAACTGCAACGCTGCTGGGTTTTTCACTCTCAACAGTATTCCGTGTGTATAAAGAATGGTCCACCTCCCAAAGGACATCCAGCCAACTTGACAGAACGCTTTTGACTCGTAGAGCCCATGACCTACAAATTGAGGCTGTTAAGTGCAACTCAATGTTAGGAAGGCGCTCCTAATGTTAAGTATACTCAGTGTAACCCTAATGTAATTCCTTGGATGTCTTTGCACCATCCGAACATATTTCCAACACCAAATTGGTCCAATGCGGCTATGCAGGCAATGCAGCGTGGGCTTAAATGGGATTTAGCCTGCTGTGTCCTGCATGGCCACATGTCTTCACACGGTCACAGCTGGGTATTAATAGCCGGCGCTCCCTGGAGATGCAGCAGAAGGCGCGGCTAAAGCCGGCTGGATCCCGGCTAGGCAGGCTACCACATAGAATGTGGGTCACGACGGTCCCAGGACAAGCGCTCTCACCAGCAGAACACAAACAGAGAGAGAGAAAATGGAGGAGGAGAGCAGTGTACTTGAATCCTGGTTCCTGGGGATGCACAGGATGTGCAGGATTTGATTAGAGCCAGTTGCTACTGTACCCCACCGGACTCAACTTATCATCAAGCCCTTGATCAGTTGCAGGGTTGGATTATTGCAGGGTTGGAACGAAACCTTGCCCACCCTGTAGATCCCAATGGCTAGGTTTGAAGAACACTGGAGGGGAGCTTGTTTTATAATGTGTGGTCCTTTTTCTAAAGGGATACATTGGCTTGGTTATATTTGCTTAATAAGATGGTAGGAATTTATGGACAGGGTTAGGTATTATACGTATCACCTTATTCTCATGAAAAGTAGTGCAAGTGTATGCATGAGAGAGACAGAGAGAGGGACGGGGAGAGTGACTGGGTTTAAAGGATCTCCACAGGTGTGGGAATGGTTTTATTGTCTGATCATGTTTTATGTTGCATGACTAATCTACATGTGATGCAATTACTAAGCGCCCATCCTCTCTCCACTCCCAGTATTGGGACAGACAGAAGGCTGCACACATGAGAGTACAGTGCCTTCAGAAAGTATTCATACCCCTTGACTTATTCCACATTTGGTTGTGTTACAGCCTGATATCAAAATTGATCAAATATATTGTTTGGTGAAAACATGCTTTTAGAAATGTGTGTACATTTATTGAAAATGAAATACAGAAATATCTAATTTTCATAAGTATTCACACCCCTGAGTCAATACTTTGTAGAAGCACCTTTGGCAGCAATTTCAGCTGTTCGTCTTTCTGGGTACGTCTCTAAGAGCTTTCCACACCTAGATAGGGCAACATTTGCCCATTATTCTTTTCTAAATTCTTCAAGCTTGAGTTGGTTGTTGATCATTGCTAAACATTTTCAGGTCTTGCCATAGATTTTCAAGTAGATTTAAGTCAAAACTGTGACTCGGGCCACTCAGGACTGACTTCTTGGGAAGTCAGTCCTGCTGAAAGGTTAATTAATCTCCCACACTTTATATTCAGGACAAAAAATGTATTGCTTTGCCACATTTGTTGCAGTATTACTTTAGTGCTTTGTTGCCAACAGGATGCATGTTTTGGAATATGTTTTATTCTGTACAGGCTTCCTTCTTTTCACTCTGACATTTAGATTAGTATTGTGGAGTAACTACAATGTTGTTCATCCCTCCTCAGTTTTCTCCTATCACAGCCATTAAACTCTGTAACTGTTTTTAAAGTCTCTATTGGCCTCATGGTGAAATCACTGCCCAGTTCCCTTCCTCTCTGGCAACTGAGTAAGGGAGGACACCTGTACACCATCCAAAGGTTCATTAATAACTTCACCATGCTCAAAGTGATATTCAATGGCTTTTCGTTTTTTTCGCTTCTATCTACAAATAGGTACCTTTCTTTGCGCTGCAATGGAAAACCTCCCTGGTCTTTGTGGTTGAATCTATGTTTGAAATTCAGTGCTTGACTGAGGGCCCTTACAGATAATTGTATGTGTGGGGTACAGAAATGAGGTCGTCATTCAAAAATCACGTTATCACTATTATTGCACACAGAGGGAATCCATGCAACTTATTATGTGACTTGTTAAGCACATTTGTACTCCTGAACTTATTATTTTTGTCTCGCCATAACAAGAGGGTTGAATACTCATTGATTCAAGACATTTCAGCTTTTCATTTTGAATTCATTTGTAAAAATGTTGAAAAACATAATTCCACATTGACATCATGGGGTATTGTGTGTCGGTCAGTGACAACAACAAAAATCTACATTTAATAAATGTTAAATTCAGGCTGTAACACAACAAAATGCAGAAATAAATCAAGGGATGTGAATACTTTCTGAAGGCCCTGTAGATGCCTGGCTCCTTCCGAGCTAAACGCATGCAGCTGTCCATCCCATCACCCTCCGAAACTGTTGGCCCCTCTTCCAGAATGCCAGATTCCTGGAAAAAAAGACAGAGTAAGATGAAGTGAGAGAGAGGAGAGAAGTGAGTTGCGAAACCATTTCCTGCTGAGCCACTGTGTGTGGGTGTGAGAAAGAAAGAGAGAATGGAATGTATAGGCTAAACATGAGGAATTTAAGGGAAATATTGGTTTGATTAAATGTACTCGTTGAGATACTAAGCGGAAGCCACAGTTGGCCCAATGCCAACATGCAGGCTCTGTGACCAAGCTTTTAGTGTGTGAGGGCCAGTGAAAAAGGACTGCACAAAGTGTACCCTCTACATTCTTACAATGAGAATAGCCAACATATTATTTATGAAAATATATGGTACTGTAATACCTCACTTTACAAAGGCTTTGTACTGGAAATATACACATACTGTAACTGAACAAACTAAGTATTTTAACTTCACTTTCGATATTGACTGCAAAGTAACCAAATATTTACAGGCTACAACATACAGGTAACTGCCAACATAAAGGAAACACCAACATAGTGTCTTAATAGGGTGTTGGAGCACCACAAGCCGACAGAACAGCTTCAGTGCGCCTTGGCATATCTTCTACGAGTGTCTGGAACTCTATTGGAGGGATGTGACACCATTCTTCCACGAAAAGTTCCATAATTTGGTGTTTTGTTCATGGTGGTGGAAAACACTGTCTCAGGCAACGCTCCTGAATCTCCCATAAGTGTTCATTAGGGTTGAGATCTAGTGGCTGAGACAAACACACACACTTCAAACCACCTTTGCTCCTTTGAGACCCCTCTTTCAAAGTCACAGATATCTCTTCTTCTAGCCAGGGTAATCAAAATAATGGGCAACTAGGCTTTTTCATACATAACCCTAAGAATGATGGGATGTCAATTGCATAATTAATTCAGGAACCACACCTGTGTGTAAGCGCCTGCTTCTATGTATTTTGTATCCCTCATTTACTCATGTTTCCTTGATGTTCGCACTTACCTGTAGATAAGCCATGCCATAAGAAGATAGATGGATTTTGACCAAGGTGTTTTGACCCCTGACATGTAAGGTTAGAGGTCACTGTCCCTCTGTGGCCTACATCTCTCTAGTTCATCTGAAAGCTCTCCAGAGCAGTAGCCAAACAGCTCAATCACCACTCCTGAAACATGTCCAGACAAGTTATGCTACAATAACCCCTTTGTTACCAAGAAGTGAGGAAAGCCAACAAACTCTAGTCTAGATTTTCTCAACAAGATGAATATACAGTGGGGCAAAAAAGTATTTAGTCAGCCACCAATTGTGCAAGTTCTCCCACTTAAAAAGATGAGAGAGACCTGTGAAGATGAGGGAAAAAAAATCCAGAAAATCACATTGTAGGATTTTTAATGAATTTATTTGCAAATTATGGTGGAAAATAAGTATTTGGTCACCTACAAACAAGCAAGATTTCTGGCTCTCACAGACCTGTAACTTCTTCTTTAAGAGGCTCCTCTGTCCTCCACTCGTTACCTGTATTAACGGCACCTGTTTGAACTTGTTATCAGTATAATAGACACCTGTCCACAACCTCAAACAGTCACACTCCAAACTCCACTATGGCCAAGACCAAAGAGCTGTCAAAGGACACCAGAAACAAAATTGTAGACCTGCACCAGGCTGGGAAGACTGAATCTGCAATAGGTAAGCAGCTTGGTTTGAAGAAATCAACTATGGGTGCATTTATTAGGAAATTGAAGACATACAAGACCACTGATAATCTCCCTCGATCTGGGGCTCCACGCAAGATCTCACCCCATGGGGTCAAAATGATCACAAGAACAGTGAGCAAAAATCCCAGAACCACATGGGGGGACCTAGTGAATGACCTGCAGAGAGCTGGGACCAACGTAACAAAGCCTACCATCAGTAACACACTACGCCGCCAGGGACTCAAATCCTGCAGTGCCAGACGTGTCCCCCTGCTTAAGCCAGTACATGTCCAGGCCCGTCTGAAGTTTGCTAGAGAGCATTTGGATGATCCAGAAGAAGATTGGGAGAATGTCATATGGTCAGATGAAACCAAAATATAACTTTTTGGTAAAAACTCAACTCGTCGTGTTTGGAGGACTAAGAATGCTGAGTTGCAATCAAAGAACACCATACCTACTGTGAAGCATGGGGGTGGAAACATCATGCTTTGGGGCTGTTTTTTTGCAAAGGGACCAAGACGACTGATCCGTGTAAAGGAAAGAATGAATGGGGACATGTATCGTGAGATTTTGAGTGAAAACCTCCTTCCATCAGCAAGGGCATTGAAGATGAAACGTGGCTGGGTCTTTCAGCATGACAATGATCCCAAACACACTGCCCGGGCAACGAAGGAGTGGCTTCGTAAGAAGCATTTCAAGGTCCTGGAGTGGCCTAGCCAGTCTCCAGATCTCAACCCCATAGAACATCTTTGGAGGGAGTTGAAAGTCCATGTTGCCCAGCAACAGCCCCAAAACATCACTGCTCTACAGGAGATCTGTATGGAGGAATGGGCCAAAATACCAGCAACAGTGTGTGAAAACCTTGTGAACACTTACAGAAAACGTTTGACCTCTGTCATTTCCAACAATGACAGAGGCAACAATGACATTTTCCACCATAATTTGCAAATAAATTCATTAAAAATCCTACAATGTGATTTTCTGGATTTTTTTCTAATTTTGTCTGTCATAGTTGAAGTGTACCTATGATGAAAATTACAGGCCTCTCTCATCTTTTTAAGTGGGAGATCTTGCACAATTGGAGGCTGACTAAATACTTGTTTGCCCCACTGTATCTTCTTAATGAAGCCAAAACACAATAGGCCAATAATCTATTTATCAAGCTATCCATCTGACTATTTCAGCTTTGATGAATATTTGTAAATCTCATCACTTGTTCACTATGTTTTCTATTTTAACTTTGTTTGACAGACAAAAAGTTCAGCTGACACTTGTGCAGCTTGTTCTAACAAACCCCTTGAGAATGAAAGCATGTGACTACTTAGCCTGAGGGGTTGACTACTAGATTGCACACACACACACACACACACACACACACACACACACACACACACACACACACACACACACACACACACACACACACACACACACACACACACACACACACACACACACACACACACACACACACACACACACACACACACACACACACACACACACACACACACACACACACACACACACACACACACACACACACAGAGAGAAGGAGAAATCCCTCTCATTTTCAAAGCTCCTTGTTCAATTGAATCAGCACTGTGCGCTGGAATTGTTAAAGCTCTATTCTGAGAATGCTCTCCCACAAGCTGTCGAGTTATTGAAATACCAGCGATAAACCAGTTACACCACATACATTCGTGCCCTTATCTCCTGGCTCATTCGGATAGATCTGTGACAGCCTACTGAATGTGTCTATCATCTCACATTTCTTACCGACACAATCTCGGAAGGTAATTGACATTTCATACTTAGCACCACATATCCTTAAAATGCTGAAACAAATAAAATAGAGATTCGATTATTTTTTACATGTTTTACTTGGCATTGAAAGCCAAATAGTAAACAGACACAACTTAAAGCTAAAGTTTGCAGGTATACAATACAACCATGTCCAACCCCCTTTGGGCCATCACAAAAACAACTCTGCCATTCCTCCTTTTCTTATAAAAAGAGAGAAGGAGCCCCCTCAATTTGGCCCCTCCATTCATGGTTATGTGACCCCCGTTGGAGCCCAGACAAACTGAGGTCTTTGTTTATCTTGGGAACTGGTGGAGGACAGGAGGACAGGGTGGGGTGGGGGAGGGCAGTGGAAGGGGGATGTCAGAGTGGGGGTGGGGTAAAAAGGGGATCGGGGGAGGGGTATCCTGGGAAAAATGCCAGTGTGGGATCAATTCCAGGGTTGGGCTTCCTGAGAGGGAGGAAGAGGGAAAAAGGGAAAGAGAGAGGAGTAGGGGGAGGGGGTGTTGGTTGGCTGGCTGGCGGCAGGGTGAAATCTGATAGCTTCTAACAAGATAGAACCATCTCACGAATAGATACAACCAAATATGTGAGTGTTGTTTATATGTAAATACATACACTATTTATTCAGACAGAAATGTATGCTGGAAACACCAATGTAGTCCATAAAAGGAAAGACAAAGAGTTCCTCATGAACGAACACACACACACACACACACACACACACACACACACACACACACACACACACACACACACACACACACACACACACACACACACACACACACACACACACACACACACACACACACACACACACACACACACACACACACACACACACACACACACACACACACACACACACACACACAGTCTAAATGTGTCTAAACCCTTATGAGACACACTCATTCATGGCCAGCCCTAAGTGCAGTGTATTGACTGCATGTTCTGTTCTCTGTCTACAGTGGTCTCAAGTTTCCTGTTAAAGAGAAACTCCTCCAGTTTGTGTCTGGCCCCGCTCTCTCCACAAGCTCAGACTTGTTCAGAGAGGGAAATGAAGAGAGAGGGGAAAGAGAGGGAAATAATAAAATGGAGGACATGACAGATGGGTACAAATGAAAGACAAGGAGATGCACCTGTTTCACATTTTCTTTTTTTCTTTGGGGGGGGTGGATATGTGTGTAATCAGGTTAAGCATATATGTCCACATAGCACAAACTGGCAGGCCAGACAGACACGGCTCTCTGCATTGTCAGACTGGGTTTACAGGGTTTGTCCCTCAAATAGAAACGACAACTGTTTGTCTTTGTTCTGACTCATTTACACACAACTTGCTCCCTAATTAACTTGACCACTGAAAAAAAACAGAGAACAACCTTATGTATGAATACATTTAGCTAATGCAAGTGCAGCATCACATGAAGTTTATGAACCACGAGTATAGCTACATACATCAGCAATGTAAACACTCAAACAGACAGACAGACACACACACACACACACACACACACACACACACACACACACACACACACACACACACACACACACACACACACACACACACACACACACACACACACACACACACACACACACACACACACACACACACACACACACACACACACACACACACACACACACACACACACACACACACACGTATTACAAGACTTGGGTGGTTAAAAGATGAGAATGTTTCCCCTGTGGCTATACTATGTTGGAACTGGCTTTGGATGCTAGTGGAGAAAAGCTCCTTAATTGGTATTTAGTAATTACTTGGTTAAACCTCTTGTGTTTGATGTGGCTGTAGAGGACTGTCTAAGACTGGGGCAATCCCTCTCTGTGAAACTCCAATCCCCCGGATTGATTTCTAACCCTAAATATTGTTTTCTTTATATAGGAAATAAATCATATCTAAATATCATTTCCACACGTAAAATTAACATGATTTAATATACATCAAAACCTCCATCCCTAAAACCCTGTGAATGTTTAGTTGGACATTGGAAGAACAGTTGTGGACATAAGAACGTATATAGGTCTTTATGCACCGCTTATAACTCTGTTATTTAAGAGCTGCTTCATTTACTGTTATGAAGCTGTTACCTATAGCCCCTATAGCCCCTATAGCCCCTATAGCCCCGCGTCGCAGCATAATTATCCAAACAATCCATTACAGAAACAAGCGGTAGTGCAGTAGCCTTATCCAGTTAGCATCGATTTGTCTTCCACTGGATTGCTTCACACTGTTTGTGTACATTCTCTGTCACTCAGCATGGATCCCCTGTCGGATGACACAATTGACCTTTTGAATGAGAGGCAGAGGCCAGAGAGTGAGGGTCATTCTGGTAAAAAAAAAGGGCAGACACCTATTCCCACAACTAGACCCCTATTCCCACAACTAAAGTACATGTAGTGTTTTTATTTGGGTAGTACTGCTACCCAAGACACAAGCTGCCAACAGGGGTCAAATGGGACACTTTGTTACTGTCTCGTGTCTTGCTACCATCGTTGCTAATGAGGAACAATAGCGACCGGTTTCCCGCGAGAGGATCCCGTCCGCTGTGTTAAAACAGAGGGGGAAGGAGTCAAGGTTGGCCCGGCTGTTTCTAACGTGGTCAATGAAGTGTTTAAGAGCCGGAGTGTTGCTAAGGAGACATAACAAGCCGCGAGCGGGAGGGAGGGAGTACGGCGTGGCCTAGTAACGAACGGCAGCAGCTGCCCTGACAACAAACACAGGCGGTCCCTTTCAAATGCTTCCCGTACCTCTCGATCTCTCACACATTCAGAAGTGTTTTTCTGTCTGCACAAATCACATGGAGTTTGACATCCCTAACATATACAGTAGAATATGCTACTGTTACAGTTATATTCCTTTCATTCATCTTCCAATTGCAAACACACACTCTACATCTGTGGTTAAAAATGATTTGTTTTTGTTTCAAATAATGTTGACATATACATATTAGCTCAATATCTAACATTAAGTGAACGTCCAGTTTGCTAGAGCAGCCCACATTGTTTCTCAGCTTGAGATCCTCGAGCTTTGTCTCTCTTTGCCAAAACACAAAACCAAAACAGTGCTATGGCACTTAGCAACAGTGAGGTAATGCTTGTCCTGCCCTGCCTCTGGTCCTATGCCTCTGGTCCAGTGTGTTTGCTTGCATGCACTTGTGTATGTGTAATATGCAACCCTTGGACCAAAACCATCCTGCAAGCAATCTCTTTATGCCCCTTCCAAAGATTTGTTATAAAAAAACTCAAATCATCAGGAAATCAGCTACAACAAAAAACAAATGTTGAAAATCTGTTCCTAACTACTCCCACAAATAATAAAAGAGACATATGTAATTCAGGTATGAAATGATTGTTATTTTTAAAAAAAATACAACCTCTATCTGGGCTTAGTTGTGGTCTATTTGCAGTGTATTTGTGGTATATTTGCAGTGTATCAATATGTTCCGGACCCCCGACCATCCGTCCCGTAAAAAATCGTCTCGCAGCTGAATCTAGTTGCCTATCAATGCCATATGGAGATTAGTGAATATGACTGGAATACAGCTGTTAAATCATTTACAACAACACTTCCTAAGATACAGTACTATCTGTACCTCCAAATCTCTAACTATTTACTCTAGTGAACTACTGCTATTGTTGTCCCTATCTACTATGGTATTTGTCAAAACAGATTAGATGAGAGAGAGAGAGAGAGAGAGAGAGAGAGAGAGAGAGAGAGAGAGAGAGAGAGAGAGAGAGAGAGAGAGAGAGAGAGAGAGAGAGAGGGATAGTCATGACATTCATTCAGTATGATGTATGTCGATAATCTATTGTCATAGTTAAAGAACTATGGAGCAGCATTTCTCGACTGCTGGCTCCTACAGTTAAATATAAACACACGCACGCACGCACGCACGCACGCACGCACGCACGCACGCACGCACGCACGCACGCACGCACGCACGCACGCACGCACGCACACACACACACACACACACACACACACACACACACACACACACACACACACACACACACACAGACAGACAGACAGACAGACAGACAGACAGACAGACAGACAGACACACACACACACACACACACACACACACACACACACACACACACACACACACACACACACACACACACACACACACACACACACACACACACACACACACACACACACACACACACACACACACACACACACACACACACACTTAGTCTACCCTCATGGTGACCTAAAATGTATTTCCATTTCTCAAATCCTATTTTCCCTAACTCCCTAACCTTAACCCTAAACCTAACCTTAACATGTAATCCTAACCCTAACCCTAAACCTAAGTCTTAAACCTAACCACTAACCCCTAACCCTAATTCTACCCCAACCAAAATCCTAACCTTAACCCTAAACTTAAACCTAATTCTTAACCCTAACCACTAACCCTAATTCTAACCCTAACCAGGATTCTAACCCTAACCCTAAACCTAACCCCTAAACTTAAAATAGCCTTTTCCTTGTTTTACTATCCTTGTGGGGACTTTGGGGAATTTTAGAACCCCACAAGGATAAACGAACCACATATGCACACGCACTTATCTCAAGGGGCACCTGCTGGAGACGTTGACAACGAGTAACTCTAAACTGCACCACCCTGTTAACCGTCGTGTCCAAACTGTCATGAACACCACACTGTGATACGTGAGCTCTATACACGGGTGTGAGTGTGTGTATGTGTGTGTATATACAGTATGTGCAAGCTTTTCCACCCTCTCTCTTCCACTCCTTTCCTAGAAGGTATATAACTGCCTTATGTGTGTGTGTGTGTGTGTGTGTGTGTGTGTGTGTGTGTGTGTGTGTGTGTGTGTGTGTGTGTGTGTGTGTGTGTGTGTGTGTGTGTGTGTGTGTGTGTGTGTGTGTGTGTGTGTGTGTGTGTGTTTGAACCATTGTTTCAGAAAGTATTCATACCCATTGAATTATTCCATATTTTGCTGCCTGAATTCAAAATGTATTATTTATTAAATAGATTTTTTTTCTCACCCATCTACTCACAATACCCCATATTGACAAATACAATTTTTGGAAATGTATTGAAAATGAAATACAGAAATATATTCACACACACCCCTGAGCCAATACATATTAGAATCATATTTGACAGCAATTACAGCTGTGAGTCTTTCTGGGTAAGTCTCTAAGAGCCTGACATACCTGGATTTTACAATATTTGGCCATTTATTTTTTTCAAAATTCTTCAAGAGCTGTCAAATTGGTTGTTGATCATTGCTAGAAAACCATTTTCAGGACTTGCCATGGATTGTTAAGCAGATTTAAGTCAAAACTTAAACTCGGCCATTCGGGATCATTCATTGTCTTCTTGGTAAGCAACTCCAGTGTATATTTGGCCTTGTGTTTTAGGTTATTGTCCTGCTGAAAGTTGAATTAATGTCAGAGTGTCTGGTGGAAAGCAGTCTGAACCAGGTGGAGATGGACTCAATCTCCCCCTCAGGACAACCCTCCCAATCCACTAAGTATTTAGATGGAGAGACTTGAGTCTTATGTCACTTGTAAATGAGCCTGAAATAGACGGCTCTCATCAGTCTGGTGATCCCTGTTCCCTCTCACAAACCTAACGAGGAAGGTTGCAACGCCTCCCAGCTTGGACTCTTAATCCTGCGTGGCGGCTCAGAACGTGAGGACCTCAAGGTGCGCTATGGTTTCCTCTAGGATTTTGCCTGTGCTTAGTTCCATTCCATTTTTAAAATCTTGAAAATCTCCCTAGTCCTTGCTGACGACAAGCATACCCATAACATGATGCAGCCACCACTATGCTTGAAAATATGGAGAGTGGTTCTCAGTAGTGTGTGGCATTGGATTTACCTCGAACAAAACACTTTGTATTCATAAGTAAAAGTTAATTGCTTTGCCAAATGTTTTGCAGTATTACTTTATTGCCTTGTTGCCAACAGAATACATGTTTTGGAATATGTTTTATTCTGTACAGGCTTCCTTTTCACTCTGTCAATTAGGTTAGTATTGTGGAGTAACTGCAATATTGTTGATCCCTCCTCAGTTTTCTCCTATCACAGCCATTAAACTCGGTAACTGAAACTCGGTAAAGTCAACATTGGCCTAATGGTGAAATCCCTGAGCGTTTTCCTTCCTATCCGACAACTGAGCCTTTATCTTTGTAGTGACTGGGTATATTGATACACAATCCAAAGTGTAATTAATAACTTCACCATGCTCAAAGGGATATTCAATGTCTGCTTTCTTTTAACCCATCTAACAATAGGTGCCCTTCTTTGCGAGGCACTTGAAAACCTCCCTCGTCTTTGTGGTTGAATCAGTGTTTGAAATCCACTGCTCGACTGAGGTACCTTACAGTCATTCCAAAATAATGTAAAACACTATTACTGCAACAAATGTGACTTGTTAATTAAGCAAAATCTTACTCCTGAACTTATTTAGGCTTGCCATAACAAAGGGGTTGAATACTTCTTGACAAAAGACATTTCAGCTTTTCATTTTTAATTCATTAGTAAAAATGTTGAAAAACATAATTCTACTTTGACATTATGGCAGCGTTTTCCAAACTCGGTCCTGGGGATCCCAAGGGATGCATGTTTTTTTTTGCCCTAGCACTACACAGCTGATTCAAATAATCAACTAATCATTAAGCTTTGATTATTTGAATCAGCTGTGTAGTGCTAGGGCAAAAACCAAAACGTGCACCCCTTGGGGTCCCCAGGACCGAGTTTGGGAAACACTGCATGATCGGGTATTGTGTGTAGGCCAGTGACACAAAAGAAATCTACATTTACTCCATTTTAAATTCCGGCTGTAAACACACACTCACACACACACACACACAAAGTCAAGGGTTGTGAATAGTTTCTGAAGGCACTGTATCTTGTTCTGATTCCCACAGAGCTTGGAAGGGCCACCGGGTCAGTGCACTGTTCTAGACTCAGTTGAGACAGCCTGTCAGTCACAAACACACACATCCTGCCCCAGTGACCTCATAAGGAATGGCACGGTGTGTTTGTGTGTGTGCTCCAATCCCTGCCTCTCTCCTGCTCAAGATGCCAAGCTAACAGATGCTTAAGGAGACTATAGGATTTTGCAGGGAAGAAAAAGACTCAGACAGAGAGAGCTAGAGAGAGAGCGAGAGAGAGAGAGAGAGAGAGAGAGAGAGAGAGAGAGAGAGAGAGAGAGAGAGGGAGAGAGAGAGAGGGAATGGGGGAGGGACAAGGAAGGAGGAGTAATCCAAGCAGGAGCTAAATCCAAAAGCTGCTCATAGTGATGGGATCTCAGACCACCAAGTGAGCCCAGATAGGAAGGCTTACATCAGAGATGCAACTCTCTGATCCAAAACAGTCAACTGACTAACCCTTCCATGACCCAGCATACTACACTATAACGGAAAACTGTAATTTATACGGTAATTTTGGCTATTATCAATATCTAAAATACGCTGTTGTGTGTTGAAATCCATCCAACAAAATACGGTACTGTACCTTATCTTTGGAGCGCAAAATCTTTTGATCACTTGTGGGTGCATGCTGTTTCTGGCTCATTAACATATTTTGAGGCGTTCCTTGTAAGAGGCTATATTTGTTGCATCCATGAGTGAGAATGCTGTAACTATTTAACTTGTATGTGGTTATCGTGCCCTATCAATTTCAAATGTATAGGGGACAAATATAAGTGCCCCTATTTCACCTGATTGGAGTGGCAGCAAGTCTTAACCTTAAATGGTTGAGTACTTAGCTAAGTTGGCTCCCGAGTGGCGTAGCGGTCTAAGGCACTGCATGTCAGTTCTAGAGGCATCACTATAGACCCTGATTCTATTCCAGGTTGTATTATATCAGTCTGTGATTGAGAGTGTCATGTTCTGACCTTTATTTCCTTTGTTTTGTCTTTATTTAGTATGGTCAGGGCGTGAGTTGGGGTGGGCAGTCTATGTTTTGTGTTTCTATGTTTTTCTATTTCTGTGTTTTGCCAGATATGGTTCTCAATCAGAGGTAGCTGTTTATCGTTGTCCCTGATTGAGAAACATATTTAGGTAGCCTGGTTTTCACTGTTGGTTTGTGGGTGTTTGTTTCCGTGTCTGTCACCACACGAGACTGTTTCGGTTTGGTTTTCGTTCATGTTCACATTTATTGTTTTGTATTTCTTAGTGTTCAGTTTATGTTTTATAATAAACGATATGGAGACTTACCACGCTGTGTTTTGGTCCGATCCCTGCTACACCTCTTCAGACGAAGAGGAGGAGGGAGTCCCATAGGGCTGTGCACAAATGGCCCAGCGTCGTCTGGGTTAGAGTATTGCTGGGGCAGGCTTTGTCTGAAGAGGAGATCTGCCGTTACAGAAACACCCACCAACAGAGGACCAAGCGGCGTGGTAATGGGCAGCCGCAACAGCGGCCGAAGACACATGACTCATGGACTTGGGAGGAAATCCTAGACGGGAGAGGACCCTGGGCACAGCCAGGGGAATATCGCCGCCCCCAAAGCAGAGCTGGATCGAGCCAGGTGCCATGAAGCCGGCTCTACGCATCTGGTCTCCAGTAAGTCTCCTTGGGCCGGCGTACATGGCACCAGCCTTACGCATGGTGTCCCCGGTTCACCAGCACAGCCCAGTGCGGCCTATTCCACCTCACCGCACTGGTCGGGCTACTGGGAGTATTCAACCAGGTAAGGTTGGGCAGGCTCGGTGCTCAAGAGCTCCAGTGTGCCTGCACGGTCCGGTCTATCCAGTGCCACCTCCATGCACCAGCCCTCCGGTGGCAGCCCCCCGCACCAGGCTGTCTCTCCGTCTTCTGCCTACAGGGTCTTCTGCCTGTCCAGCACTGCCAAAGCCTTCCTCCTCTCCATCGCTGCCAGAGTCTCCCGTCTGTCCAGAGCTGCCAGAGTCTCCCGTCTGTCCAGAGCTGCCAGAGTCTCCCGTCTGTCCAGAGCTGCCAGAGTCTCCCGTCTGTCCAGAGCTGCCAGAGTCTCCCGTCTGTCCAGAGCTGCCAGAGTCTCCCGTCTGTCCAGAGCTGCCAGAGTCTCCCGTCTGTCCAGAGCTGCCAGAGTCTCCCGTCTGTCCAGAGCTGCCAGAGTTCCCGTCTGTCCAGAGCTGCCAGAGTCTCGCGCCAGAGCCGCCACCGCGGACAGACGCCCACCCAGACCCTCCCCTATAGGTTCAGGTTTTGCGGCCGGAGTCCGCACCTTTGAGGGGGGTGAACTGTCACTTTCTGACCTTTATTTCCTTTGTTTTGTCTTTATTTAGTATGGTCAGGGCGTGAGTTGGGGTGGGCAGTCTATGTTTTGTTACTTTGTTTTTCTATTTCTGTGTTTGGCCAGATATGGTTCTCAATCAGAGGCAGCTGTTTATCGTTGTGCCTGATTGAGAACCATATTTAGGTAGCCTGGTTTTCACTGTTGGTTTGTGGGTGTTTGTTTCTGTGTCTGTCACCACACGGGACTGTTTCTTTGGTTTTCGTTCATGTTCACATTTATTGTTTTGTATTTCTTAGTGTTCAGTTTATGTTTTATAATAAACGATATGGAGACTTACCACGCTGTGTTTTGGTCCGATCCCTGCTACACCTCTTCAGACTAAGAGGAGGAGGGAGTCCCATAGGGCTGTGCACAAATGGCCCAGCGTCGTCTGGGTTAGAGTATTGCTGGGGCAGGCTTTGTTCATAACAAAACATTTTTCTTAACTTACTTGCCTTGTTAAATAAAGGTTGAATGAAAATAAAAAAAATGTCCCTTTGGTCTGTTTTGCCCTGTAGTCACTGCCACTTTGAAACCCTTTGATAATTCCTTTTTTTTAACTACTCCACAAATGTCTTAACAAACGATAGCTTTGGCAAGTCGGTTGGGACATCTACTTTGTGCATGACACAAGTCATTTTTCCAACAATTGTTTACAGACGGATTATTTCACTTATAATTCACTGTATCACAATTCCAGTGGGTGAGAAGTTTACATACGCTAAGTTGACGGTGCCTCTAAACCAGTGGTTCTTAACCTTGTTGGAGGTACTGAACCCCACCAGTTTCATATGCGCATTCACTGAACCCTTCTTAATTGGGAAAAATAAAGTATTATTTTTTCAAATTCAAAACATAGGTATATATTTTACTGGTGGAAGTTTTCCTCCGCTTCGATGATGTTGACTCCACCGCCCTGCATCTTTTGATTGAGATGATTGAGAGCTGCGAAGATATCAGCCATGTACGCTAAAATGAGAATGAACTGCATTCTGCAATCTGCATGACAATGTTGGTGCTCTTGCAAAAACAAGGCTAATTACACACACACACGGCAAAAACACGACGCAGCACCTGTCCCCGGGATAACCACCGACCGTTAGAATGGTACAGAAGTACCTCGAATTCAGAGCCCATTTCTTTACACAGCTCACTGAAGATGCGGTGCCTCAGAGCACTAGTTCGCACATAGTTCATGCATTCCACTACAATTTTTAATACTTCTGCCAGTTTTGGAGGCAAGGTTTTTGTTGCCAACGCATGCCTGTGCAGAATACAATGCGTAACAATGATGTGTGGTGCATCGGCTTTCACTAGCGCACCAAAACCAGTCTTTCTTCCCAGCATGACTGGAGCTCCGTCAGAACAAACTGCAGAAACCATATCCCACGAAAGATTGTTGTCTTTGAAGAAGTCATCCACAAGTTTCTTCACATCGGCTGCCTTAGTTGCTGTTGTAAGAGGCTTACAAAATAAAAAATCTTCCTTTATCACGTCGTCTTTCACATAGCGCACGAATACAGCAAGCTGGCTTAGATTGGAAACGTCTGTGGTCTCGTCGAGTTGAAGGCTGAATTTTGCCGGGCTTGAAATCAGATCTGCAACTACTTGAGCCAAGATGTCTTTGCTCATGTCCTCTATTCTGTCGCTGATGGTGTCATTTGAAAGAGGAATTTGGGATAACTTAACTTCAGCCTCTTTTCCCAGCATGATATTCGCCATCTTCGACACAGCTGGTTTTATGAGTGTTTCACCAATGGTGTGTGGTTTGCCCTGCTTTGCAATCAGGTAAGCAACTTCGAACGATGCTGTGAGGATCAGTTTGTTGATAGGTACAAAGCAGAGAACAGGCAGAGTAGCCTTTTCATCGAATCTGGCTCTCTTCACCTTGAATTCAGCGAGCGTTGTGTTCTTTTATTTCCATCTCCATGCAGCTTAAGGAAGTGTTCTCTTAGTTTTGCTGGTGCTAGATAGAATTGCTCAACTTGGCATTGCAAATCATGCAGTTAGGACGCTGACTCCCATCACGTTCTGTTATACATGTGAATCCATATTGTACATATTCGTCTGACCACTTTCTTTTTTTGCTCGACATAGTAAGTATGAAGGGATTAAAATATTAAGAAAGAAATCACAAGACGTACCATCACGACAGTCACAAGTCGACTACTTAGCGCACCAAATTCCCTGCAGATAGGCCAAGCGATGTAGCGTGATCACCTGCAGCCAATGATGGCCAAGCGGGGCGTGTCAACACGAATCATATGAGTCCGATGTGTGTCTTGACCTCCGCCGAACCCCTGAGACTGACTCACCGAAACCCTGGGGTTCGATTGAACCCAGGTTAAGAACCACTGCTCTAAACAGCTTGGAAAATTCAAGAAAATTATGTCATGGCTTTAGAAGCTTCTGATAGGCTAACCGACATCATTTGAGTCAACTGGAGGTATGGCTGTATTTCAAGGCCTATCTTTGAACTCAGTGCCTCTTTGCTTGACATGGGAAAATCAAAAGAAATCAGCCAAGTCCTCAGAAAAAGGATTGTAGACCAAGTCTGGTTCGTCCTTGGGAGTAATTTCCAAACACCTGAAGGTACCACGTTCATCTGTACAAACAATAGTACGCAAGTATAAACACCATGGGACCACGCAGCCGTCATAACGCTCAGGAAGGAGACACGTTCTGTCTCCTAGAGATGAACGTACTGAGGTGCGAAAAGTGCAAATCAATCCGAGAACAACAGCAAAGGACCTTGTGAAGATGCTGAAGGAAACCGTCCTCTGGTCTGATGAAACAGAAATATAACTGTTTGGCCCCAATGACCATCGTTATGTTTGGAGGAAAAAGGGGGAGGCTTGCAAGCCGAAGAACACAATCCCAACCGTGAAGCACAGGGATGGCAGCATCATGTTGTGGGGTTGCTTTGCTGCAGGAGGGACTGGTGGTCTTCACAAAATAGATGGCTTCATGAGGAAGGAACATTATGTGGATATATTGAAGCTTGGTTGAAAATGGGTCTTCCAAATGGACAATGACCCCAAGCATACTTCCAAAGTTGTGGCAAAATGGCTTAAGGACAACAAAGTCAAGGTATTGGAGTGGCCATCACAAAGCCCTGACCTCAATCCCATAGAAAATGTGTGGACAGAACTGAAAAAGTGTGTGCGAGAAAGGAGGCCTACAAACCTGACTCAGTTACACCAGCTCTGTCAGGACGAATGGGCCAAACTTCACCCAGCTTATTGTGGGAAGCTTGTGGAAGGCTACCCGAAACGTTTGACCCAAGTTAAACAATTTAAAGGCAATGCTACAAAATACTAATTGAGTGTATGTAAACTTCTGACCCACTGGGAATGTAATGAAAGTAATAAAAGCTCAAATAAATCATTCTCTCTACTATTATTCTGACATTTCACATTGTTAAAATAAAGTGGTCATCCTAAATGACCTAAGACAGGGAATTTTTACTTGGATTAAATGTCAGCAATTGTGAAAAACTGAGTTTAAATGTATTGGCTGTATGTCCTCAGGTGTATGTAAACTTCTGACTTCAACTGTATTTTACAGTGGATCTACAGCATTTCACTTGCCACGAGTTGCCTGTAAGCTACTTTCAAATTCACGGCAACCCCTTTACAATGTAGTGTTGCCCTCAGATATTAGCTCGTCGTGGTTCGTATAGCATTGCACTGTGACATTGCTTTCCTGAGACCTGGGTTCATGGCTATGTTGGGAGAGTGTAATATTGTGCTACACTACCATTAAGACCAGGGAATGCAAAAGAACTGATTCAGTACGTAACATAACAAATGTTTTCACATTAATGTTATATGGGAATAAATCATCAATATTTTTGATTAGATACCACCAATCATCAAATATGAGCTGTGAAAAATTCTGTGTACTGTAGATGACATACTAACTCTGGATAGACAGACAGTCAGAAGCAAATTGGATATATTGTGAGAAGAGGACACACTGTGAATAATAAAAGGTGGATCTTAGCATGAGGGAGAACAAAGGGGGATGGGGTGTGTTTGTGCGTGCGTGCGTAGGGTGACAGATGCCATCTCAGCATGACTTCAGTGAATCTGGGCAGACTGCGGGGGGGGGGGGGGGTGGACCATGGCCCGATTTGACATCAACAGCCGAGTGTTGCCTGGATGCATGTGTGCATTCTGTTGTTTATGCATCATGCCAGTGGGTTGGAACATCCGTGTAAGTCAATGCAGGCGTGAACGAGCTGGAGGAGTGTTTATCTGTGTTGTTTTAGTGTGTGTGTGTGCGTGATTATAGCACCTCCAGCAGTGTGCATGCATGGTCACTCCTCCTTCAGTGTAGATGTCATGTTGAATTTGTCCAGGTCATTTAGTCTATGTTTGTGTGTGCATGTCAGCATCAGAAGCTTAGAGACAAGCAATTATCTGGAGTGTTTGTCTGGGTTATTTTGAGGTTTGTCTGTGTGTGTTAGAATAGAGGGAGTCTCAGTTCATTAATAAAACAAATCCAGACTGTACACTCCAGGATCCATAAGCATAACTGATCTTAGTATACTGTACTATACCATTTCTTAGGAATTGTACTTGAATCTCAGTCCAGGCAGAAATGATTTGCTTTGTGAATGAATGTGGTTTATGTTGCTGCTAGCAAAGCCAAGGTACGTTGACTTCACCAGCAATCCTTGGCAGATGCATTTGCCAAACATCACCTCATTGATTTAGAAGTGACATCAAACCATTGTGTTATAGAGTATGTTAACTATGTTGAACTGTTATGAGAGGTGCAAAACAAGACAATTCATTTGATATCCTGGTGTGTGTGTGTGTGTGTAATCCCCTGTTTCTTGGGGACACTGCTCCCCATTCATCATCCACAACATATCGACCCCGTTCACCCTGGCAGGCCTCTCCCTCTCTCCTCCTCCGTCTCTCTCTTGTCCTCTCTCCCCCTCCTTCACTCAGTTGTAGGTCAGACATGAAGATCTAGGACATGCTGTCCTATATTGGCCAATGTTGAAGTTACATAACAATGATGAGAATGAGAGAATGTTACGGGACTCCTGTTACTCATGTAGATGTGGGTTGTTCACTTGACGATGGCGGTAACAGGGGGAAATGTTATTTACAGTGCCTTGCGAAAGTATTCGGCCCCCTTGAACTTTGCGACCTTTTGCCACATTTCAGGCTTCAAACAAAGATATAAAACTGTATTTTTTTGTGAAGAATCAACAACAAGTGGGACACAATCATGAAGTGGAACGACATTTATTGGATATTTCAAACTTTTTTAACAAATCAAAAACTGAAAAATTGGGCGTGCGAAATTATTCAGCCCCCTTAAGTTAATACTTTGTAGCGCCACCTTTTGCTGCGATTACAGCTGTAAGTCGCTTGGGGTATGTCTCTATCAGTTTTGCACATCGAGAGACTGAATGTTTTCCCCATTCCTCCTTGCAAAACAGCTTGAGCTCAGTGAGGTTGGATGGAGAGCATTTGTGAACAGCAGTTTTCAGTTCTTTCCACAGATTCTCGATTGGATTCAGGTCTGGACTTTGACTTGGCCATTCTAACACCTGGATATGTTTATTTTTGAACCATTCCATTGTAGATTTTGCTTTATGTTTTGGATCATTGTCTTGTTGGAAGACAAATCTCCGTCCCAGTCTCAGGTCTTTTGCAGACTCCATCAGGTTTTCTTCCAGAATGGTCCTGTATTTGGCTCCATCCATCTTCCTATCAATTATAACCATCTTCCCTGTCCCTGCTGAAGAAAAGCAGGCCCAAACCATGATGCTGCCACCACCATGTTTGACCGTGGGGATGGTGTGTTCAGGTTGATGAGCTGTGTTGCTTTTACGCCAAACATAACGTTTTGCATTGTTGCCAAAAAGTTCAATTTTGGTTTCATCTGACCAGAGCACCTTCTTCCACATGTTTGGTGTGTCTCCCAGGTGGCTTGTGGCAAACTTTAAAAGACACTTTTTATGGATATCTTTAAGAAATGGCTTTCTTCTTGCCACTCTTCCATAAAGGACAGATTTGTGCAATATACGACTGATTGTTGTCCTATGGACAGAGTCTCCCACCTCAGCTGTAGATCTCTGCAGTTCATCCAGAGTGATCATGGGCCTCTTGGCTGCATCTCTGATCAGTCTTCTCCTTGTATGAGCTGAAAGTTTAGAGGGACGGCCAGGTCTTGGTAGATTTGCAGTGGTCTGATACTCCTTCCATTTCAATATTATCGCTTGCACAGTGCTCCTTGGGATGTTTAAAGCTTGGGAAATCTTTTTGTATCCAAATCCGGCTTTAAACTTCTTCACAACAGTATCTCGGACCTGCCTGGTGTGTTCCTTGTTCTTCATGATGCTCTCTGCGCTTTTAACGGACCTCTGAGACTATCACAGTGCAGGTGCATTTATACGGAGACTTGATTACACACAGGTGGATTTTATTTATCATCATTAGTCATTTAGGTCAACATTGGATCATTCAGAGATCCTCACTGAACTTCTGGAGAGAGTTTGCTGCACTGAAAGTAAAGGGGCTGAATAATTTTGCACGCCCAATATTTCAGTTTTTGATTTGTTAAAAAAGTTTGAAATATCCAATAAATGTCGTTCCACTTCATGATTGTGTCCCACTTATTGTTGATTCTTCACAAAAAAATGTTTGTTTGAAGCCTGAAATGTGGCAAAAGGTCGCAAAGTTCAAGGGGGCCAAATACTTTCGCAAGGCACTGTAACAAGAATAATTGGGTACAAAAACCCGTTGCGCACCAAACAACACGTACACAAGTACTTACAATAAACAATCCCACACAAAGACATGGGGGGAACAGAGGGTTAAATACACAACAAATGATTAAGGGAATTGAAAACAGGTGTGAGGAAAAACTAGACAAAACAAATGGAAAATGAAAAGTGGATCGAGCGCCGCCCGAACAAGGAGAGGACCCGACTTTGGTGGAAGTCGTGACAGCGCTCCACCACTGTGATTATAGTCAACTGCCCACGTATTAAGCATGTATTAAGTTCTGTGGTGTGAGGTACAGAGAGACTGTCATGCAGGTGAATGAGGACCCAAAAGCGACTTGGCGAAAACAGAGTCTTTAATCCAGTAACGTAATTCTACAAACATAAGACATAATTCCACTCGTAATGACGAGAACAGACTGGAGACTCGATCAAGAACTGCAGGTTGCCTCGGGAAGGCACTTGAACCTAGCAGACTCAGACACCTGCTCTCCACGCAGCATCTGAGGGAAACACGACACGACAGGGCGATACACAGACACAGCACGGTGAACAATAGACAAGGATCCGACAGGACAGGAACGGAAAACAAGGGAAGAAATAGGGACTCTAATCAGGGGGAAAAGATAAGGAACAGGTGTGGGAAGACTAAATGATTGATTAGGGGAATAGGAACAGCTGGGAGCAGGAACGGAACGATAGAGAGAAGAGAGAGAGGAAGGGAGAGAGAGAAAGGGGAACGAACCTAAAAAGACCAGCAGGGGGAAAATGAACAGAGGGAAAAGCAAAATGACAAGACAATCTAAGACAAAACATGACAGAGACAGAGGAAAATTAGAGATTGATGTGGTGGTGAAGTGAGCCCCTCAGCCCTCAGTTTTAGTCAGCTTTGCGAGTGTACAATTATGTTCACTCCGAGCCCTGAAACTCTCCATAATTCAATTTGCGACGATTGTACATCCGCTAAGAAAAGTCTGCAAAAACATTTAAACAACATCAACCTAGAAGTCAACATACAAGTGTAAGTAAAAACTAATGCGAATAAGTTAGACATTTTGCTACTACGTAAAAAGTACATATGTTTTTGTTTGGTTAACTTTTGAAAATTGTATAAACAAAACATTTTCCTTCTTCAGAAGTTCCAGCTAGGCAGTTAGTTGGCTAATTAATTTTCTATCTATTATACAGTAGGCATTTATTAATAATTATATAGTTAATATAAGTAGACATGCACTCCTAATTGACTGTAGCGCATTTATAGCACCCATGAACGAGTGACTAATTTCCGGCCAAGCGTGGTCCATTTAAAAATCATCCATTCCTCCCTCGCCCCTTGCCCTGCAAGTGTATACTTGTCAGACGTCATGATACGTCATCAGAAGTGTCCACTTAATTTGAGGACTGAGGGGATAGAGTGTGTCTTTTAAGTGTTTGGACCGCACATTAGTCTACACCTGTTGTTTAAAAATCATGTGACAAATAACATTTGATTTGCCAATTTTGCCTAAACAAACCCATAACACAAAGTGTCCCATAGATGACACAGGAGATAGCTGGTTCTGAAGCAGGGTGGGGACACGCTAAAGCTTACTGTATGCTTCCCGGTCAAAACAGTTTTTGCATATATTTGGACAAAAAAAAGGTTTTGTTCGTTTTGGTGTTCAGCAGGATTTTTTCGGCTGTTCGAGCACACAGCGTCTTTTATTGAGACTTGTCGAAGTTGGGTAGCTGAAGTCTACGCACCTTTATCAGTGTTTGGTCGACAGTAGAGATTCTTCAACAAAGTGTTTGTTGTCATTCAACAACAGACGGCTAGTTTTCATGCACATTTTTTCACTTGAGAAATGTTGCACCAAATATCTTAGTTCGATGTAAAAGTCTGCGACTAAGAGCTCTGCAAAAATGCCAAAATGAATGACAGGTATCTTGATTTATCAGATTGATTCTGACAATTTTGAGGAAGTGTTACCATATGTTGTTCCTACGGGGTCTCAAGATGGACAAACAGTAATATTGCAATTTTTAAAAATTGTTTTTCAAGCTAATGTCTTTTTAAGGGAGCATGCGAGGCACACATTTTTGCTTCTACTAGCTAAGTTCTGTTAGGAGCAAACTGAACTTGGTATAAGGATTCCTTTATGCCGGCGGTCTGTCCTCATGGCCTGAGTCATGTCACCTTAGTTTGTGTGACAAGACAGTGTAATCATTAGTGTTCCTTATGCGTCATAACAGACCAGCCAGCTAAGCCTGTTTGATACCGAAACACACATACACTTAGACAAAACACACAAACACAAATGTCAATGGATTGTGTCAACATCCTTGGCATTTCCTTGTTAAACAACTCTGTGACAGGTTTTCCCCCTCCAGCTATGTGATAATCATTGTCACCTTTGGTATTGTTCCACAAAGTAAGCAGTTTAAATATCTTCATTCATACCAATCATAAAAAGTAATGACAAGCCGTAACAGTGTCATGATATATTCAAGCAAAACAGTTGAACGCTTTTAACATTGAAAGTTTAAATATGGTTTCAATGAATTAGTTCATTGTACCATGATGCATTAGAGTTAAGGGTTTGATTCCTGCATTGGCCACTTACAAGATACTGATTATTTATGACGATATTAAAGACATTATTACTATTTATTATTATATCTTTATTTCATACGTTATGACTGTTTTGTTATAAAGTGTCTTTTCATGCTAGGACAGTGATGATGTCATTCTTGTGACAGTGTTATGACCATGTTTTGCCAGTATACTAGAAATAACCATTCACCATGTCTCCCATTCTCTCCCAGCATGAAGTGAGCCGACGCAGCTGCGATTCTCCTGGGTCAGACACAGTCGCATTAGAATCCCCTTGCTAATGATGCAACTGTCTCCTTGACCCTGCCATGCTGTGTCAAAAGCTCCATCACTGTGTTTATCATAACAACCATGCTGATATGGGATCAGAGACAGTGCTGCATATGCAGTTCTCTTTGTTTGTGGATCCAATGGTCCAGACAGGAGTATCTCTTCAGAATAAGGGTCAACGTACAGTACATGGCAATAAATAGTACTACTACTATCATGACGCTGGCCTGATGGGGGGGAGGTTTATGATCCCCACGAATACCTTCCCCCTTTTCTCTCTCCCTACTCTACAGAGTGACTCTTAGAAAGTCCTTTGTTAACATAGAGAGAGAGTCTTACAACATCAAAAGGGTGGGGAAAGGAACCATATTTCGGTAATCCAACCAGCTGAAAATATGCGTTGGTACTTAAAGAATATGATGCCAGATCAGTTGTCATCTGAGACATTATTACTAATGTTAGGATGACATAAACTGTATCTTGGAAAGTGTACACATTATAGTTATCAGATTCACATGGAATTGTTGTGCAATTTAAATGTTTAAATATGAAACTATTTGTGAAAAGATGAAATGTCATTTAGCTTCTTAATGAGAGAACGGTTTGTCATAGATTAAACTCTGCCAACTCCGTGGCCCCGCCCATGTGAACAGACAGTGGTTGTAAACTCTGCCAACTCAGTTGCCCCGCCCATGTGAACAGACAGTGGTTGTAAACTATGAAACATGGCCCTCTCTCCCAATCCTATATAAGCCCTGTCACAAAAATGTAACTTTCTGTTCAGCGTGAGGACTTACCATCCCCACGTTGAAAGGACAAAGAACAACTACAGAACTAAGCCAACCTCAGCAAGAATCTAACGAAATTGGCATCGAATTTCAATGTGAAGGTGACGACCTACACACCGGAAGGATGAATTTCGACTATACCAGCCAGAATATAGCATGACCTTAAAGTATGGCAACTTGGTATGAACTTTGAACTCTTATTCACCAAAGAATTGATACCTCCTTGCCCGTCGCATTAGTGCAGCAACTGTAGAGGTGGGCTACCTGTCTACCACACGACCATGGTACTACCAAGTATCCATCCTACCACCAGACATTCTTCAAATGTTAACTCGGCCTCCCATCTATGACCAACCGATCGAAGCGCAGCTCAGAGTAAATATTTACTGCATTTTCCTTTTTCAAATGGGCGGTAATTTAGAATGCATAATATACTGTATTTATGATAGAGTAGCTTCCTATGGTCCGATAGACATAGCTTCTCCCGTTGTTCCTCAGTCTTCCCGCTCTTTCATTCAAAACCCCACCCTCTTTCTTTGTGTAACCAGCTGTCATATCTGTTCCGTCCGCTAGGGACGTTTTCCTGTATGACATAATTTATCAATGTATGATACATTCAAGGTAAATAAATAATTAAACCAAATTTTGTATTGCTGATTCAACTTGTTAGCCAGGGTTCGTGAAGATAACCAAGAATTTACAATTTTCAGATGTGACTAAACAAGTGACGATGAAATATTGACTGCTATTGATGTAAAAGATTATTAGGTCTTTCAGAGTTTATTCGGAAGACATCAGCTCTATAAACATTCTTTCATGGTGCCCCGACTTTCTAGTTAAGTATTTACCTGATTAGCTTAATCAGGTAATATGAATTAGAGAAATTATTTTATAGAATAGCATGTCATATCACTTAATCCGGCATAGCCAAAGACACGACACTACATAGTACTCCGAGCCATTACATGACCGAGCAATCTGAGCCAGCTCAGAAACATTCAGGGGTTAAAGGTGCTTTATACAGTGCCTTGCGAAAGTATTCGGCCCCCTTGAACTTTGCGACCTTTTGCCACATTTCAGGCTTCAAACATAAAGATATAAAACTGTATTTTTTGTGAAGAATCAACAACAAGTGGGAGACAATCATAAAGTGGAACAACATTTTTGGATATTTCAAACTTTTCTAACAAATCAAAAACTGAAAAATTGGGTGTACAAAATTATTCAGCCCCTTTACTTTCAGTGCAGCAAACTCTCTCCAGAAGTTCAGTGAGGATCTCTGAATGATCCAATGTTGACCTAAATGACTAATGATGATAAATACAATCCACCTGTGTGTAATCAAGTCTCCGTATAAATGCACCTGCACTGTGATAGTCTCAGAAGTCCGTTAAAAACGCAGAGAGCATCATGAAGAACAAGGAACACACCAGGCAGGTCCTAGATACTGTTGTGAAGAAGTTTAAAGCCGGATTTGGATACAAAAAGATTTCCCAAGCTTTAAACATCCCAAGGAGCACTGTGCAAGCGATCATATTGAAATGGAAGGAGTATCAGACCACTGCAAATCTACCAAGACCTGGCCGTCCCTCTAAACTTTCAGCTCATACAAGGAGAAGACTGATCAGAGATGCAGCCAAGAGGCCCATGATCACTCTGGATGAACTGCAGAGATCTACAGCTGAGGTGGGAGACTCTGTCCATAGGACAACAATCAGTCGTATATTGCACAAATCTGGCCTTTATGGAAGAGTGTCAAGATGAAAGCCATTTCTTAAAGATATCCATAAAAAGTGTCGTTTAAAGTTTGCCACAAGCCACCTGGGAGACACACCAAACATGTGGAAGAAGGTGCTCTGGTCAGATGAAACCAAAATTGAACTTTTTGGCAACAATGCAAAACGTTATGTTTGGCGTAAAAGCAACACAGCTCATCACCCTGAACACACCATCCCCACTGTCAAATATGGTGGTGGCAGCATCATGGTTTGGGCCTGCTTTTCTTCAGCAGGGACAGGGAAGATGGTTAAAATTGATGGGAAGATGGATGGAGCCAAATACAGGACAATTCTGGAAGAAAACCTGATGGAGTCTGCAAAAGACCTGAGACTGGGACTGAGATTTGTCTTCCAACAAGACAATGATCCAAAACATAAAGCAAAATCTACAATGGAATGGTTCAAAAATAAACATATCCAGGTGTTAGAATGGCCAAGTCAAAGTCCAGACCTGAATCCAATCGAGATTCTGTGGAAAGAACTGAAAACTGCTGTTCACAAATGCTCTCCATCCAACCTCACAGAGCTCGAGCTGTTTTGCAAGGAGGAATGGGAAAAAATTTCAGTCTCTCGATGTGCAAAACTGATAGAGACATACCCCAAGCGACTTACAGCTGTAATCGCAGCAAAAGGTGGCACTACAAAGTATTAACTTAAGGGGGCTGAATAATTTTGCACGCCCAATTTTTCAGTTTTTGATTTGTTAAAAAAGTTTGAAATATCCAATAAATGTCGTTCCACTTCATGATTGTGTCCCATTTGTTGTTGATTCTTCACAAAACAATACAGTTTTATATATTTATGTTTAAAGCCTGAAATGTGGCAAAAGGTCGCAAAGTTCAAGGGGGCCAAATACTTTCGCAAGGCACTGTATTTTTATTTATTTATTTATCCATTATTTTACCAGGTAAGTTGACTGAGAACACATTCTCATTATCAGCAACAACCTGGGGAATAGTTACAGGGGAGAGGAGGGGGATGAATGAGCCAATTGTAAACTGGGGATTATTAGTTGACCGTGATGGTTTGAGGGCCAGATTGGGAATTTAGCCAGGACACCGGGGTTAACACCCCTACTCTTACAATTAAGTGCCATGGGATCTTTAATGACCTCAGAGAGTCAGGACACCCGTTTAACGTCCCATCCGAAAGATGGCACCCTACACAGGGCAGTGTTCCCAATCACTGCCCTGGGGCATTGGGATATTTCTTTTAGACCAGAGGAAAGAGTGCCTCCTACTGGCCCTTTATGCCGTGGGTTTTGCTATTAAACTGCTCCGGCTATTACCAAGTTCTGCTGTCCTGCATCTAACTTCCCTGCCACTGATTACGCACCCCTTACAAGCACGTTATGGTAGGAGGCACTCATTATTCGCACATTAGTTAATGAAGTCGGAAGATTACATACACCTTAGCCAAATACATTTACACTCAGTTTTTCACAATTCCTGACATTTAATCCTAGTAAAAAGTCCCTGTCTTAGGGCAGATAGGATCATCACATTATTAGTATATATACACTGCTCAAAAAATAAAGGGAACACTAAAATAACACATCCTAGATCTGAATGAATGAAATATTCTTAAATACTTTTTTCTTTACATAGTTGAATGTGCTGACAACAAAATCATACAAAAATGATCAATGGAAATCAAATTTATCAACCCATGGAGCTCTGGATTTGGAGTCACACTCAAAATTAAAGTGGAAAACCACACTACAGGCTGATCCAACTTTGATGTAATGTCCTTAAAACAAGTCAAAATGAGGCTCAGTAGTGTGTGTGGCCTCCACGTGCCTGTATGACCTCCATGTAACGCCTGTGCATGCTCCTGATGAGGTGGCAAATGCCAAACGTCCTGCACAGTGTTGGGCTGTAAGCACAACCCCCACCTATGGACGTTGGGCCCTCATACCACCCTCAGGCGGAGGTAGCGGTCCTGCTGCTGGGTTGTTGCCCTCCTACGGCCTCCTCCACATCTCCTGATGTACTGGCCTGTCTCCTAGGTAGCGCTTCCATGCTCTGGACACTACACTGACAGACACAGCAAACCTTCTTGCCACAGCTCGCATTGATGTGCCATCCTGGATGAGCTGCACTACCTGAGCCACTTGTGTGGGTTGTAGACTCCGTCTCATGCTACCACTAGAGAGAAAGCACCGCCAGCATTCAAAAGTGACCAAAACATCAGCCAGGAAGCATAGGAACTGAGAAGTGGTCTGTGGTCACCACCCGCAGAACCACTCCGTTATTGGGGGTGTCTTGCTAATTGCCTATAATTTCCACCTGTTGTCTATTCCATTTGCACAACAGCATGTGAAATTTATTGTCAATCAGTGTTGCTTCCTAAGTGGACAGTTTCATTTCACAGAAGTGTGATTGACTTCAAGTTACATTGTGTTGTTTAAGTGTTCCCTTTCTTTTTTGAGCAGTGTATTTTTTACCCCTTTTTTCTCCCCAATTGGTAGTAGTTACAGTCTTGTCTCATCGCTGCAACTCCCGTATGGACTCGGGAGAGGCGAAGGTTGAGAGCCATGCATCCTCCGAAACACAAACCAACCAAGCCGCACTGCTTCTTGACACAATGCCCATCCAACCCAGAAGCCAGCCGCACACCTCCAATTGACTCAAATGATGTCAATTCGCCTATCAGAAGCTTCTAAAGCCATGACATCATTTTCTGGAATTTTCCAAGCTGTTTAAAGGTACAGTCAACTTAGTGTATGTAAACTTCTGACCCTCTGGAATTGTGATACAGTGAATTATAAGTGAAATAATCTGTCTGTAAACAATTGTTGAAATGTCCTAACTGACTTGGCAAAACTATAGTTTGTTGACAAGAAATTTGTGGAGTGGTTGAAAAACTAGTTTTAATTACTCCAACCTAAGTGTATGTAAACTTCCGACTTCAACTGTAAATCACATAAACAGTGTGATGTGAAATTCTGTGTTTAGTCGCACAGAAATACCATTGGGAGTGTTTAGCCTCGGTTGTTCGACACAACAGTACAGCAAGGTGCTCATATGTTTCCTAAACAAACATGGCTAAATGGGGTCAGTGTCATGTGTTCAGGGCGCACACCCTCTTTATTGGTTTAGTGGTGCAGGTGAGCAGAGGTGTGGGGTTTGCATGCTGACTGATGCTAATATCATGGCTTTCTCTCACCAGTCAATGGGGTTTAGCACGAAATCCAATTATATTCATCCCCTGGACAATACGGTTTTATTACAGTTGCGTAAATGTTTAATATGTCAGACCTAGTAATGTTGAATTTAGGGTTGCATAAGGTATCACAATATTGTTCTCGAGACTTCACATGGGTGTTGTGCTTTTGTTAACATAACTGTGGTGAGTGTGTCTCTCTCTGCAAAAGAACATCTGCTAAATGATTCAATTATAATGTTACATCAGCATCTTTTTATAGACATGACGCACAGGCTTTAGTCAACCCATGTTTTTTCTCTCGTCCTCTGAAGAGGTGATGCGTGGACGTAGGGGAGTGGGTGGATGAGAGGAGATAGAGATGAAGAGGGGAGGCGTCTGTAGACGTGCGCTCTCTCCTTCCCTCTCCTGTTCTAGGAGGATGATTCATCATCGCCTACTCTCTCTCTCTCCCCATCTCTGTCTCTCTCTGTTTCTCTCCCCCTCCCCCCCTCCTCCCTGTCTCTCTCTCTCTCCATCGCTGTCGCTCTATCTCTGTCTCTCTCTCTGTTTCTCTCCCCCTCCATGTTTCTCCCCCTCCCTATTTCTCTCCCTCCTCCGTCTCTCTCTCCCCATCTCTCTCTATCTCTGTTTCTCTCCCCTCCCTGTCTCTCTCTCCCCATCTCTCTCTATCTCTGTTTCTCTCCCCCTCCCTGTCTCTCTCTCTGTTTCTCTCCCTCTCCCTGTTTCTCCCCCTCCTCCCTGTCTCTCTCTCCCCATCTCTGTCTCTCTCTCTCTCCCCCTCCCTGTTTCTCTACCCCTCCCTGTCTCTCTCCCCCTCCCTCCCCTCCCCCTGTCTCTCTGTCTCACTCTCATAACACTCTCTGTTACTCTCTTCTCTCTCCATTTCTCTCTCTCTCTGTGTTTCTCTCTCAGGGCACTGTCTGCTCCTCTCCTTTTGTGCTATAAATATCCTACAGCCCACACTGGATCTGGTGCGGGGATGCAGCCGTCCTCACCACTGAGCCGCTGTTACCTCATGTGTGTGTGTGTGTGTGTGTGTGTGTGTGTGTGTGTGTGTGTGTGTGTGTGTGTGTGTGTGTGTGTGTGTGTGTGTGTGTGTGTGTGTGTGTGTGTGTGTGTGTGTGTGTGTGTGTGTGTGTGTGTGTGTGTGTGTGTGTGTGTGTGTGTGTGTGTGTGTGTGTGTGTGTGTGTGTGATCAGTGGTATTATAACATAGAGATTGACAGACATTCACAGACACTAGGCCAATTGAAATTCCCAGAGTTTAGCCATTGTGTTTACATAAACAGTGGCATGAGGCAGGGGGAAGGGGGTGTTTGTGTCTGTGAGTGTGTGTACCTCAGGTGTGGAACTATGACCCTCCTGGCTCTCAGTCCCGTCGCCCTCAGGGGAGTATGTCTGAGCGGGGGGAGGTGTGGTGTGTGTGTCTGACTGAGGGTTCTGTGGGGAGATGGATGTGTAAGGAGTGTATTTTGACAGGCGTGGAGTTAGTTAGTCTTTCGGGGGGAAGTGCCATCATCTGTGTTCCACACTGTGACAAACATGGAGACACAGGCAACGGCGCCATGCTCACAACACACACATACACACACGTGCGCCCCACAACCCACAGACACGGAAACACAGAAAAAAACACACACTAATGACTAAAACACACACTAATGACACACAATGACAAACATACTCATGCATATCTGACACACACCCCCCTCCCACATACACTCACAGGGGATGTGTAACGACAGGCTGTGTTGGTACCTGGCAGTCAGACATGCTAATGTGATCCATGTCACAGATCATTCCCTCCATTAGTATGTAGAGGAACAGCTGTGCAGGGGAGTATTCGCTCACACACACTGGGATTACATGCTGTTTATGGCGTTATGAAAATGCAGACCGAACCATGCCGCTATGCAGTGGACACAAACAAACACACTTTGTGCATAGACACACTGCGTGACTTCATGTTCGTTCACTTCAAACCTATAGCACTTACTGGGACATTTGTGGCTTTGAACATCATTAGCCAAGTGATTTTGTGTAAATCCTTTTAGCTTAATATTGATTAAAGATGAAAACGTGTTTAGGAAGGATTCTATCACAGAGAGGCTAATATTAGCTTTCATGGAAATACAAGACCCTATTATGCTGTGTTTGTGTATGTTAACATTCCCTGCTAATGTGGCTGCGTTTGAACAATAGAGACAGCCTGCTGGCAGGAGGTTGGCCCCTGTGCCCTGGGGGGCTGGTGTGTGTGTGTGGTTGTGTGTACTTTAGCATGTGTTTGTGTGTAACAGACTAGTGTGTGGGGGTTGGGGTCCATTCAAGGTCTTGAAAGGACAAGGGGGAGGAGTGTCCATACATTTGGGGAGGTGATGTGTGACAGTGTGTGTGCGTGTCCGTGTGTCTGTGCATGCATTCATGTTTGTGTGCGTGCATGCTTGTGTGTGTGTGTGTGTGTGTGTGTGTGTGTGTGTGTGTGTGTGTACACTTCATGTCTGTGCTTGCATGAGTGTTTGTCACACACAGGGCTTCAGGGGGTTGCCAAAAACTATTCCCTAAGGAATGTGTTGATCTCACCCATCCTCCACTCCTTCTACCTTCACACCCGACCCCCACCAGAGTTCCCAGGGTAGGGGTCCTCATCTAGGGGAGGGTCCTTTCAGATGGCCCCCTTTGTCTCCCAGTTTGTCACACCACCGGTCACCACTTGACTCCTTGATGAGTTTGACACTAGGAATAGTTAGGTTTGTGTGTTAAGACAAGATTCACTTGACCAACACTGATAGTCCATAGTCTTCCATTCATCACTGAGTACTTACTCACCTGAGTGGAGGCTTTGGGGTTTTAGGGTGACGTGTGACATTGTCTAGCAATTTGTTGTTTAAAGGGGCATTTTTACAATCTGTGTAATGAGTCGGATAAACAGTTGTAGAAAATGTATTGGCCACAAGTGTTTCTCTTTGCACTTGACATAACACGTCAAATCCCTCCCACAATCGCAAAATACATGTTCAAAAACTGAACTGAGCTTGACATTAATACTGTATCATTGTTTACCAGTGATCGTTTCTTCAGCTTCATGTTGGGGAGGTGTGTATCGGTTGTATCTTAGGAGTAAACAGTGCCGGATTTGACTTCATATCATTGACACAACATTCCCCTGTGAACCTCGGGGCTCTGCTGACAACATTTAAATAAAATTGAGGTGATTAGGATGATAACACGCTCCTTGAAGAACACACAGAGACACTGATGGATGCAGCGTCTAGGACATCCGTGACGACACTTCCCCCACACTCACAGACATGTACAGTAAATAGACACAACCCCCCACCATCACCACACACACACACACACACACACACACACACACACACACACACACACACTTCTACCCCTGGTTGTCGTGCCGCATTCAACTGAAGGAGCGAGATGCTGCTTATAAACATGGCAAGGTGAACAGGGACAATAGTATGGTTACACAGATCGATCAAGATGGCAAAATACATTATAGGAACTAAGTGGAGGCGCAATTTAAGGGCTTGGACATGAGGCGTATGTTGCAGGGGATCCTAACGATCACGGATCACAAAAATAAAGCTAGCCATATCACGGACACCATCGCCGCACCTACTGGAGGAGCTAAACACCTTTTTCTCTCGCGTCGAGCACATTGACGACTCTGAGCGGCCGAGGAGAGGCCCTGAGGACCTTACGGTCTCCACGGAGGACGTGTGTAAGTCATTCAAATGTGTTAACACTCGCAAGGCTGGCCGCCCAAACGGTATCCCTAGCCGCGCCCTCAGAGCATGTGCAGACCAGCTGGCTGTTGTGTTTTTGGACATTTTCAATCACTGTCTAGCTCAGGCTGCTATCCCGAACTGCTTCAAGATGTCCACTATCATCCTCGGGCCCAAGAAAGGGAAAGTAACTGAACTGAATTACTACCGACCTGTAGCGCTCACTTCCGTCATCATGAAGTGCTCCGAGAGGCTAGTCAACTCCTCCCTCCCTCCCCTCTCCAATTCACATACCGCCCTGAAAGATCCACGGACTACACACTGCCCTCACCCACCTGAACAAAAGGAATGCATATGTGAGAATGCTGTTCAGCGACTACAGCTCGGCCTTCAACACCATAGCGCCCTCGAAGCTCATCACTAAACTCGAACCCTGGGTCTGTACACCTCCCTATGCAACTGGGCACTGGACTTCCTGACGGGCCGCCACCCAGGTGGTGAAGGTAGACAACATTACATCCTCAACACTGATTCTCAACACGGCGTACTCAGTCCCCTCCTGT
Source organism: Oncorhynchus gorbuscha (assembly GCF_021184085.1). Lineage (NCBI taxonomy): Eukaryota > Metazoa > Chordata > Actinopteri > Salmoniformes > Salmonidae > Oncorhynchus > Oncorhynchus gorbuscha. The sequence goes on from NC_060187.1 coordinate 45,158,608, forward strand.
ACTCTCTGTATACCCACGACTACGCCATCAATTTCGTTGATGACACAACATTAGTAGGCCTGATTACCAACGACGACGAGACGTCCTACAGGAAGGGGGCAGGCACTCTGAGGGTGTGGTGCCAGGTAAACAACCTTTCCCTCAACGTCAGAAAAACAAATGAGCCGATGGTGGACTTCAGGAGTAACCAAGGTTGGGCACGCCCCCCCATCCTCATCAACGGGGCCGCCGTGGAGATGGTCCAAAAAGGTCAAGTTCCTCTCTGAGGAGCTGAAATGGTCAAACCACACAGACACCATGGTGAAGAAGGCACAGCAGCAACTCTGAAGAAATCTGGTCTGTCCCCGAGGGGTAGGGGGTCTTCACGGGTTTCAACAGACCCCAACTTCTGAGATCCGACACAGGACCCAAGCAGGTCCTAAATTCAGACTTTTGTCTCGGCTTTGGGTATGTGCAATGAAAATCGATTTATCGACTGGACACGATTGGACCTGTCCTCTGTTAATTGAGTGTTTGTGTGATGAGAACTGTGTAAAGCTTGTTATCTGTGTTAGCCAATTGCAACTCAATAAAAGTATAGATGATGTCCAGCTGAAACAGGTTCCATCTGCTCACCTCACGTGCGCCTGATGCGTAGAAGAGAGAGAGAGAGCGAGCGAGTAAAAGGGGCCTTGACCTAGGCTACTGTTTATTGCGAAGATGTAGTCCTTTTTCATTGAAGTGAAATGAAAGTTAGAAAATAAAGAGTATGGTGAAAAGACACCGACAAGGGGAATGTATCCGGGGACAGGTTTTTACATTGTTGTGGACAAAGTTGGTGCGACCAAATGGACTGTGTGCAACTCACTATTCAGGTTTTATACCTTTCATGTATTTATTTTTATATTCATCATCAGTTTAGTCTATTATTATCATTATTTTAAATCGCCATCATTATTATTAGTAGTATTATTGTAGGCCTATTTAATAATCGAAACCAGTTCTTTAAATAGTTGTTTTCCTTCTTTTTTGTTGGCTAAATGAAGTTGTAACAGTCTTTAATTTTGTGCTCTGTATTTAGCTTAAGGTTAAAAGTAAGCCTGTTGTAAAATAAATAGCATTAGCCTATTGCTGTCATTTGTTGGGTAGGCAGGCCTATGGTAAGCAATCAGCTTTGTTAGCAGAGGTGTGGACCCGAGTCACAAATATGATGACTTGCAACTCGACTTTGACTTTAACACCAATGACTCGTGACTTGACTTGGGACTCGACCTGACTTTTTATTTTATTTATTTTATTAGGCAAGTCAGTTAAGAACAAATTCTTATTTTCAATGACGGCCTAGGAACAGTGGGTTAACTGCCTGTTCAGGGGCAGAATGACAGATTTGTACCTTGTCAGCTCGGGGATTCGAACTTGCAACCTTTCGGTTACTAATCCAACGTTCTAACCACCAGGCTACCCTGCCGCCCCAAACTTGCTGTCTTGATACCCTCCCCAAGCCCAAATATTAATTTGGCTCACAGGCAAACAGGCAAGGGAATAAAACAAATATTGCTAGAACCTATATCTTGAATTCTAAATATCAGACATTTGAAAGCTCTAGATTTCACCATCATAATTCCTCTGATGATGGCAGTAACTTTACAAGCACTAATTATTGTCAATTTAGACTGAGAATAGTATCTAGTTATAGTAATGGGGGAAATAAGTATAGTTAGAATTGTAACAGTTTAGCAGATAATTTAAAAAAGAAGATCCGTCTTTACATGGTCAAAGAAAAGGAATATAACATAACATGTTTACAGGAAACTCACTCTACATCCTTAGATGAAGTTGCGTGGAAAAAGGAATGGGGTGGTGAAATAAGTTTCTGTCATCGACAAAGGAACTTAAAAGGTGTGATGATATTAATTAACAAAAATTTCGATCTGAATGTGAAAATAGTCAGAAGTGATTCGCAAGGAAGGTGGATCCTTTTGAATATGAAAAATGGACAAAAAAGAGATTTGGCTCATTAATCTACAGTGCCTTGCGAAAGTATTCGGCCCCCTTGAACTTTGCGACCTTTTGCCACATTTCAGGCTTCAAACATAAAGATATAAAACTGTATTTTTTTGTGAAGAATCAACAACAAGTGGGACACAAATTACAGTGGAAGAACTTTTTGAGGTTATTAAATCCTATCAGTCTGGAAAACCCCCAGAGCTTGATGGCATACCGGTAGAGGTATATCAAGCCTTTTTGATATACTAAAAGCTCCATTGTTAGATTGTTTTAACTACTCCTATAGAAATAAACAAAGAATAAAAAGAAACATCCCTTTTTCAGGACCCTGTCTTTCAAAGATCATTCGTAAAAATCCAATTAACTTCACAGATCTTCATCCTAAATTAATGAACATGCACCTGTAGAACGGTCGTTAAGACACTAACAGCTTACAGACAGTAGGCAATTAAGGTCACAGTTATGAAAACTTAGGACACTAAAGAGGCCTTCCTACTGACTCTGAAAAACACCAAAAGAAAGATGCCCAGGATCCCTGCTCATCTGCGTGAACGTTACTTAGGCATGCTGCAAGGGGGCATGGGGACTGCAGATGTGACCAGGGCAATAAATTGCGATGTCCGTACTGTGAGGCCTAAAACAGTGCTACAGGGAGACAGGATGGACAGCTGATCATCCTCGCAGTGGCAGACCACGTGTAACAACACCTGCACAGGATCGGTACATCCGAACATCACACCTGCGGGACAGGTACAGGATAGCAACAACAAACTGCCCGAGTTACACCAGGAACGCACAATCCCTCCATCAGTGCTCAGACTGTCCGCAATAGGCTGTGAGAGCCTGGACTGAGGGCTTGTAGGCCTGTTGTAGTAAGGCAGGTCCTCACCAGACATCACCGGCAACAACATCGCCTATGGGCACAAACCCACCGTCACTGGACCAGACAGGACTGGCAAAAAGTGCTCTTCACTGACGAGTTGCGGTTTTGTCTCACCAGGGGTGATGGTCGGATTCGCATTTATCATCAAAGGAATGAGCATTACACCGAGGCCTGAACTCTGTAGCGGGATCGATTTGGAGGTGGAGGGTCCGCCATGGTCTGGGGCGGTGTGTCACAACCTCATCGGACTGAGCTTGTTGTCATTGCAGGCAATCTCAACGCTGGGTTACAGGGAAGACATCCTCCTCCCTCATGTGGTACCCTTCCTGCAGGCTCATCCTAACATGTCCCTCCAGCATGACAATGCCACCAGCCATACTGCTCGTTCTGTGCGTGATTTCCTGCAAGACAGGAATGTCAGAAATCTGCCATGGCTCCCATTGAGCACCGTCTGGGACCTGTTGGATACTGACTGTTACTTTTGATTTTGACCCCCTCCCCCCTTTGTTCAAGGACACATTATTCAATTTCTGTTAGTCACATGTCTGTGGAACTTGTTCAGTTTATGTCTCAGTTGTTTAATCTTCTTATGTTCATACAAATATTACAAAATAAATGCAGTTGACAGTGAGAGGACATTTCCTTTTTTAGTAGTCAGTCAGGTACTCAGCAGGAAGGTCTGATTTCTCGATCATTAAAACAAGACCCAGATGGCAAATATAAAGACCCAGTCTATCTAAAAAACTGGAGGCCACTTACACTTCAATGTGTGATGCAAAAATACGAGCAAAATGCATAGCACTCAGAATTAAAGGTGTTTTACCAGGTATTGTTCATCCTGATCAGACAGGTTTTTTACATGGACGATACATTGGAGATAATATATGACAACAACTGGAAATAATAGAACATCATGAAACGTCTAAGAATCCAGGCCTGGTATTTATAGTGGATTTTGAAAAGGAATTTGATAAAGTAAGACTTTATTTTATCTATAAATGCCTGGACTTTTTCAATTTCAGTAATTCTCTTATAAAATGGGTAAAAATAATGTATATCAAGCCCAGGTGTAAAATAGTAAATAACAGCTACTTCTCAGAGAGTTTTGAATTGTCAAGAGGAGATAAACAAAGGTGTCCGCTGTCATCATATCTATTCATTATGGTCATCGAAATGCTAGCTATTAGAATCAGATCCAATAAAAACATTAGAGGATTAGAAATCCAAGGCTTAAAAACAAAAGGTGTCCATGTATGCTGAACTGCTCAAGTTTTATATTAATTCCGCAAGCTAGATCACTGCAATGTCTCATTGAAGATCTAGATAACTTTTCTGTACTCACTTGACTTAAACCTAATTACGATAAGTGTACAATATTAGTATTGGATCTTTAAAAAAATTCAACTTTTATAAAATGGGCTGATGGTGAAGTAGACATACTTAGTATTCATATCACAAAATATATAAAGAATTTCTCCACAATGAATTTCAATAGAAAACCATCGAGAGGTACCTGTTTATTTATGGAAAAATTGCCCTGATTAACTCCTTAGTCATATCTCAGGTTACTCACTTATTTATGGAGCTGCCTACTGCTGATGATTCATTTTTCAAATCATATGAGCAAAACATATTTTATCTGGGATGCTAAACCAGACAAAATAAAATGTGCCTATTTATTTAATGAATATGAATTGGGTGGGTTGAGATTATTAAATATAAAAGCACTAAACCTCTCTCTAAAAGCTTCACTTATTCAAAAGTTTTATTTGAACCCTAAATGGTTCTCAAGTAGATTACTAAGAAAAGCTCATCCATTATTTAAAAATGTCTTTTTGCCTTTGCGCAGATTGCCATGTCTCATTTTCGAATCAATTGAAAATGATACTTTTTTCAAAGTATCTCACTTTTTCTTTCAAGCTACAATTTAAATTTCATCCCCCCTGAAAAGACAGAACAAATATTTCAACAAATATTATGGCTAAACTCAAATGTGTTGGTTGATAAAAATCTGTATTTATGGGAAAGATGTTTTAAACGGTATATTTTGTTCTTAAATGATATTGTAGAGATTTTTGATGTACCGATTCCATGTTACAGGGTGTATGAGTTGATATATAAAACAACGCAAGATTCAAGACTTTGTGCTTTTCAGCTAAATTATTATATAGAATTCTTGCCACCCACAAAATGTTGAATATTTGAGGCATGAAATCGCCGAAGCTCTGCAGATTTTGTTGTGAGGATACAGAATCAATAGGCCATTTATTTTGGTATTGTCCTCAGGTAGTCTGTTTCTGGTCTCAGGTTCAGGAATGGCTGAAAATGCATAGCACTGATCTAAAATTGACCCTAGAAGTAGCACTGTTAGGAGATCTGGAGAGACAGGGTCAGTCAGTTTCTAATATACTAATACTCTTAGTAAAATGATTTATCTTCAACTCGCAATCTGTGGATTCTATTCGATTAGATAGATTGAAATTGTACGTTAAACATCACAGCATAGCTGAAAGATTTGCTGAGGGTTGGGATGTGGAATTGGAGACAAGTGGGAGTGGAGTTGCTATGCGGGAGATAGAATACTTATTTTCCTTATTGTCCAATTTTTGTCAGCTATTGCCGTGCTGATCTGTCCCATTGTCATCCTCACTAAATGACTTAAATGTAAATGTATGTAAATGGCTTATGTTGGAAAGCCTTCCAGTAAAGAACACCCTCTGTGATCTGTTAGACAGGTAACTCATTATCCACAATATAGCAAGGGTGTAAATCCATAACACTTACAGTACCAGTAAAAAGTTTGGACACACCTACTCATTCAAGGGTATTTCTTTATTTTTACTATTCTCTACACTGTAAGAATAATAGTGAAGACATAAACACTATGAAATAACACATATGGAAATCATGTAGTAAATAAAAAAGTGTTAAACAAATTAAAATATATTTTAGATTTTAGATTCTTCAAAGTAGCCACCCTTTGTCTTGATGACAGCTTTGCACACTCTTGGCATTCTCTAAATCAGCTTCCCCTGGAATGCTTTTCCAACAGTCTTGAAGAAGTTCCCACATATGCTGAGCACTTGTTGGCTGCTTTTCCTTCACTCTGCGGAACAACTCATCCCAAACCATCTCAATTGGGTTGAGCTCAGGTGATTGTGGAAGACAGGTCATCTGATGCAGCACTCCATCACTCTCCTTCTTGGTCAAATAGCCCTTACACAGCCTGGAGGTGGGTTTAGGGTCATTGTCCTGTTGAAAAACAAATGATAGTTCCACTAAACGCAAACCAGATGGGATGGCATAGCGTTGCGAGTGCTGTGGTAGCCATGTTGATAAAGTGTGCCTTGAATTCTAAATAAATCAGTGACTGTCACCAGCAAATCACCCCCACACCATCATAACTCTTCCTTCATGCTTCAGAGTGGGAACCACACTACTGGAGATGATCTGTTCAACTACTCTGCATCTCACAAAGACACAGATGTTGGAATCAAACATTTCAAATTTGGACTCAACAGAACAAAGGACAGATTTCCACCGGTCTAATGTCCATTGCTCTTGTTATTATTGGTGTCTTTTAGTAGTGGTTTCTTTGCTGCAATTAGAGCATGAATGCCTGATTCACTCAGTCTCCTCTGAACAGTTAATGTTGAGATGTGTCTGTTACTTGAACTCTGTGAAGCATTTATTTGGGTGCAGTTTCTGAGGCTGGAAACTCTAATGAACTTATCTTCTGCAACAGAGGTAACTCTGGGTCTTCCTTTCCTGTGGCGGTCCTCATGAGAGCCAGTTTCATTACAGCACTTGATGGTTTTTGTGACTACACTTGAAGAAACTTTCAAAGTTCTTAATGTTCCGTATTGACTGACCTTCATGTTTTAAAGTAATGATGTGCTGTCATTTCTCCTTGCTTATTTGAGCTGTTCTTGACATAATATGGACTTGGTCTTTTACCAAATAAGGCTATCTTCTGTATACCACCACTACCTTGTCACGACACAACTGATTGGCTCAAACACATTAATAAGGAAAGAAATTCCACAAATGAACAATAAGGCACACCTGTTAATTGAAATGCATTCCAGGTGACTACCTCATGAGGCTGGTTGAGAGAATGCCAAGAGTGTGCAAAACTGTCATCAAGGCAAAGGGTGGCTACTTTGAAGAGTCTAAACAACAACTATATATATATATATATATATATATATACTTTTTTCCTAACAGTTTTTTGGTTACTACATGATTCCATATGTGTTATTTCATAGTTTTGATGTATTCATTATTATTCTACAATGAAGAAAATAGTGAAAATAGTGAAAATAGTGATCCTGTGACAACACCCTGTCGTTCTCAACTAACATCAAGGCGGTGGCCCGTTCCTGTAGGTTCATGCTCTACAACATCCGCAGAGTACGACCCTGCCTCACACAGGAAGCAGCGCAGGTCCTAATCCAGGCACTTGTCATCTCCCGTCTGGATTACTGCAACTCGCTGTTGACTGGGCTCCCTGCCTGTGCCATTAAACCCCTACAACTCACCCAGAACGAAACCTTCCCAAGTTCTCCCACGTCACCCCGCTCCTCCACTGGCTTCCTGTTGAAGCTCGCATCCGCTAAAGACCATGGTGCTTGCCTACGGAGCTGTGAGGGAACGGCACCTCAGTACCTCCAGGCTCTGATCAGGCCCTACACCCAAACAAGGGCACTGCGTTCATCCACCTCTGGCCTGCTCACCTCCCTACCACTGAGGAAGTACAGTTCCCGCTCAGCCCAGTCAAAACTGTTCGCTGCTCTGGCCCCCCAATGGTGGAACAAACTCCCTCACGATGCCAGGACAGCGGAGTCAATCACCACCTTCTGGAGACACCTGAAATCCCACCTCTTTAAGGAATACCTAGGATAGGATAAGTAATCCTTCTCACCCCCCCCCTTTAAGATTTAGATGCACTATTGTAAAGTGACTGTTCCACTGGATGTCATAAGGTGAATGCACCAATTTGTAAGTCGCTCTGGATAAGAGCGTCTGCTAAATGACTTAAATGTAAATGTAGTAAAAATACAGAAAACCCTGCAATGAGTAGATGCGTCTAACAAAACAGCCCCCACAATCTTTTTATCATCAATTTCTCTCAGCCAATCATCAGTCATTTGTGTAAGTGATGTGCTTCCCTATAAGCGTGCTGAAAGTCTGTTGTCAATTTATTTACTGTAAAATAGCATTGTATCTGGTCAAACACAATTGAATATCCCTTTGAGCATGGTGAAGTTATTAAATACACTATGGATGGTATATCAATACACCCAGTCATTACAAAGACACAGGTGTCCTTCCTAACTCAGATGCTGGAGAGGAAGGAAACCGTGCAGGGATTTCACCATGAGGTCAATGGTGACATTAAAATAATTACAGAGTTTAATGGTTGTGATAGGAGAAAATGGATGATCGATCAACAACATTGTAGTTACTCTACAATACTAACCTGATTGACAGAGTGAAAAGAAGGAAGCCTGTACAAAAAACATGCATCCGGTTTGCAACAAAGCACTAAAGCAATATTTAAAAAAAATGTGGCCAAGCAATTAACTTTTTGTCCTGAACACAAAGTGTGTTGTTTGGGGCAAATCCAACATAACACGTTACTGAATACCACTCTCCATATTTTCAAGCATAGTGGTGGCTGCATCATGTTATGGGTATGCTTGTAATCGTTAAGGACTGGGCAGTTTTTCAGGATAAAAAAATAGACAGAACGGAGCTAAGCACAGGCAAAATCCTGGAGGAAAAGCAGGTTTAGTCTGCTTTCTACCAGACGCTGGGAGAGGAATTACCTTTCAGCAGACAACCTTTAACACAAGGCCAAATCTACACTGGAGTTTCTTACCAAGAAGACAGTGTCCGAGTTACATTTAGACTTAAATCTACTTGAAAGTCTATGGCAAGACCTGAAAATGGTTGTCTTGCAATGATCAACAACCAATTTGACAGAGCTTGAAGAATTTTGAATATCATATGTTGCCCAATTCAGGTGTGGAAAGCTCTTAGGCAGCTGTAATCGCTGCCAAAGGTGATTATAACATGTATTGACTAATGATTTATATATACACTAGGTACCTAATAGGGGACGCTGTGTTGAAGCCACCATGCCTCCATCTTGGCCCTCCCTCACGATTGTAAAAAATATTTTCAAAGCTATAGAAATGCATACATTGTCTACATTCGTGTTTGAAATGTGTATTCTAGAAGACACCTTAATGCATACTCATGGGGTTATACTAATCTAGTCAAGATATATTATATCAATATATATATATATATATTATATCAATATATATATATATATATATATATATTTTTTTTTACAAATGTTGGAATTTTTCTTGGAAAAAGTCAAAAGGTGTGAATACTTTCTGAAGGCACTGTAGATGTATTCTCATAATCGCGACCTAGACAAAAGCTTCAAGTTCCTCTGCGTGCACATCACTGAAGACCTGAAATGGTCCCTCCACATCGACACTGTGGTGAAGTTGCAAAAAAGCCTCTTCCACCTCAGGAGGCTGACGGAAGTCTCACAAACTTCTACAGATGCACCATTGTCAACAGAGGGTGGTGCGGTCAGCTCAATGCATCACCAGGGGCGCATCTACATCACCAGGACATCTACAGCACCCGTTGTCACAGGTAGGCGAAGAAGACCATCGAGGACCTCAGCTACCCAAGCCACGGCCATTTCACCCCTACTACCATAGAGGCATTGAACACTGGTCACTAACAATTTGTTCTGAAATAGTTTCTGTAGTTAGATATGATAAGCATTCCTGCTTAAATTAAGCTAATCGATTACTCACTTTATATGTATTTACTGTATTCTCGACATAGCTCATCCTATATAACTACTGCTGTACATACCTTTTCCTACTTAAATATTGTCCATACTGTCTATACAAACCATGTACTTATATTCAAGGACTCTGACACTGCTCGTTCTAATGGATGGGGGGGGGTTATTTGTGCATTCGTATTGTACTATTAGACACTTACTGCACTGCTGGAGCTAGAATTATTAGCATTTTACTACACCTACTTTAACATCTTCTACACTGTGTATGCAACAAATACACTTTAATTTGATATGTCCTCTCACATGCCCAGGGCCCACTTTGGGTCCCGACCCATTCATAGTTCAAGAAACCCTGCCTCTCCAGTCCAACCACATAAAGAGATGTCCTTTAGGGAGAGTAACGCTTCTCTAAAACAACAAAACAGCGGCATAAAAAGGAAATAGGATTAGCGGCAACATCTGATATCTTGCAAAATAAACAGAGCGCCAAGCTCCATTGTGGAGGGAAAGTGGCAATTTGGAGCGTGGACAGGCATAACAACAACTGGTCCCATTCTTGTTTAGAAAGAAGAAACCATAAATGCATTGTCATGAGAGATTGAGTATGATAGAAAACCACTGGTGTGACAAGTGATTTTAGATGTTCAGTGGGGGCCTTTATGTTATATTTTCTAATTTGTGTATTTAAACAACGGGTCAAAATTGACAAAAAAAAAAACACTTCAATTTATGATCATCAAATCCAATGTATATTTCAGACTACTTGCATACACAGAGTAGTAGGCCACCGCTCGATGCCCCTGGCTGCCTGTTGGCTCTGTTGGAGGTGATAGAGAGCGAGGAAGAGGGGTGGGAATAACTGACCTGGTTTGTGTGGAAAGAACGTCCTCTGAGTGAAAACAACTTTCAGGGAGCTCAGCTTACTATCCAGCTAGTAGGTCAAACCTAGGAGTCTGCATGCAGTGGCATACCACAGTTTTGTTGGGTCTGAGCAAGCCCCCCCCCCCCAAACAACAAAAACATTTAGGGGGGAAAACAGCTAACTTCCTACAATTCTACACATTTTGCCATGGTGCAAAGAGAAAAGTGCAGTTTTATAGTGAATCTCACACACATTTTGCCATGAGGCTGAGAGAAAATGCTGCTGTTTTAAAGCTAATTTCTTGCAATTTTACACATATTGCCAAGGGGCAGAAAACAATTCTGCATTTCCATATATGGTACACAGCAAAAATAAGGCTGGCAGGAGAGGAGAAACAAAACCCAGAAACATGGTGCATATTGCCATCTAGTGGACTACAAATATTGAAAACTCAGTGTAAATAGTCTAAAATAGACTTAAACAGCACATTAAAATAGTCTAAAATAGACTTCTTTTATTGGATCAGTATAATCACAACCAAATCTTGGTCTGGTCAGGGTTAAAGAGCAGGAAAGGTGCATTCCACTGCCTGGTGGCTAAATTAGGTCACACTGGATGACACATTTTCAGGTCATGTGTACAGCTGTTTGTAGGAGGGAGGGGGGCAATTTAACTGCAGCCCTCAATTCAAGCCCTCTGTTCCTCCAACAACACACACTGAGATGTTGAATAAACAAGCCATTTGTAAACCTGGCAGGCTGGCACTTTGTGACCTACTATGCAGAAGGCACCCTGTGCTATAATCACATTCAAGCCTTACTGTAGATAAACCTGTCGAATGGACTTTGATGCTCCCAGCCTCTATCTGGGTCAAATGGACAATCTCCTGGAATCTATTTTTATGCCCATTTTTTTAACAGACTTGTAATAAGGGGTTTAACAATTCCACGCCAGGCAGTTTATTACAGATGGCAAACAATGTCAAGATGTGGAAAATAAACATTTGCACTTTATCATCTTAAATGTAAAGAATAATTTGGCAGAGGCACTACGCAGCCAATTTTGTTGGATTTGATGGGAATTTGGTCAAAAGAATAAGTAAAAATGTGGATTATCAATGTTTTAGATGTGTGAGCCCTTATAAAATTGCTTAGTGTCAATGGTTTTTCCACAACTCAACCATCTTGGGTTTTCGTCAGGTTCTGGTTCTCATTGTAACTACACCACCTTATAGCAAAAACAGCACTGTGTGAACTAATCTTGGGTATTGAGCTTTTCAGATCTACTATAGAAATAAAAGCTAGCTAGACCCTTTGATGTATCAACATTCATCAGGGTACAGCATGGATTTTTAATCAGCTACATCATATTACTTATTACTCATTGGAGCATTCAACACAGAAGTGTTTTTTTGTTGTTGTTTTTGTGGCCATCGATACAGGATAAGGTTTACATTTTTAAAAAACTGCCCAACCTTTATCAGAAGACGACACCAAAAATAGCTGTGTTTGCTGTGTCGTTTAGAGGTTTTGTCCATCTGGTCAGTGCAGTACATTTCAGATCCTTCCAGAAGCTGAACACCCACTCAAAGCCTGGGCGGTCTTAGTCTGTCGCAAGCCAGTCAAGCCTACGAGGGTTGGTTTCAGGGTTAAATGAAGGCAACTTGAACCAGAATAAAACAAATAGCTTTAACTTCTCACATGGAGAAGTGTTTTATTATTTGAGAATGGGGATGTTTTCAGCTGTTACCAAAAATGTTTCATTCCTCGGCGAAAGACCAATACATACATTTTTCTGGACAGAGTCAAATGGAGAGAGAGAAAAAAAAAAAACTGACTGTACACACAAATTGCAGAAGTGGCCATAATGCACATCTAACTGGGAAACCGTGAGCTCCGCTTCCAGAACCCCATCATTTGGCCTCGTGAGGAAATAATAGCATATAAGAAACCCCATAAACAACATCCTGCGTTACCTTGATTAGGTTCAAATGAACTGAACCAAGCAGAACCAAGCGCAGACAGGGCTTTCCTATTCAAATTAAGAGGTAACGTATGGACACATACTGGAGCCAAGTTGGAATGGTATTTAGTCATGTTTACGTAACTTTCCAATTCAAATGACCCAAATTAAAAGCAAAGTGTAACTTTCAAAAAAAAATTAAAACGGGAACAAACTAAAATTTCCACAACAAAAATGTTAAATGGAAAGAGTAAAAAAAGATGACGGGAAACAAGTTGACATTGAAAGGCAGTTTCAATCAAATAAAAACACAGGACTAGGTACAGCTTGCATACTCAATGATCAAAATTACAGTTGACAGAAGAGTATCTTCTAATCAACTGAATAATTTAAAACCTTGAGGTTTCTATTACATTTCAGATATTAAAAGATGTCAGAGGGCATGATTGGGGTGTGTGTGCGCGCGTATATATTTATACACACTTGTTTTTTTCACATGTTTTTTTTTGGTCACTCATTAAATAGCAATCTTTCCTCAAACCTATTCGAATCCCCAAAAATATCAAAATAAAGATGCACTGCCAGCACATGCCCACTTCCACATCTAGAAGGGCAAGCTTAATCTAATACTCTGATGAGTCAATTTAGCAAAGGACGCTTGTGTTAAAAATGACAGAATAGAAGTGTAGAAAGACTTGAGGGATTCCAGGCCCGGATCAAAACTACTGATCATGATAAAATGGCTACGTAAAATAGAGAAATTACAAGCAGGCAGGAATCAAACCATTAGACATGGCAGGATTTTGTATTGTCACCGTCAACCATGTATGTGACACAGACACACAAAACCCACAAGAATTGGACAACAACCTTTCTGCAAACTTCAGAACCCCTCCCCGTGCCCAGCAAAAAACACAATGGCGTAGGTTATTTTAATGTCACAGCAAGAAGACACTACTTTTCTACTAACTAAGAAATATTTAAGTGATAGTTAGCCTAGAAATTACATTATAAGAGCCAAGGTGATATCCCCTAGCAAGAACAAATGTGTAGCCTTTCCAATCTCATTTTAGTTCCCACCCACTCCTCTATTATTGTAAGTATGGAAAACAAGTACCCCTTCACCCTTTTGGGTTTACTTGTGACCCCCCTTGCTGGTTTTGAAGGAAACCTGCAGTATCTTGTCTCCAAGCCGGTAACCGTTGAGGCTGGCAATGGCCATGGCCGCCTCCTCGTAGTTGGTCATGGTGACGAAGCCGAATCCTTTGCATTTATTGGTGTTGAAGTCACGGATGACCTTGACGTTGGTGACCGCTCCGAAGGGCCCGAACATCTGCCACAGGATGCCCTCGTCAGCGTCCTGGCCCAGGTTGTAGATGAAGATACACCAGCCGGCCGTGGAGTTCCCTTCAGCGCTGACCGTAGACATGCTGCTCATGTGGTCTACACTCATCGGAGAGAACCTGCCAGGGGCACAGAACAACTGTTCTTCAAATACTACTCCATAGATGCCAGTTTAAAATAACCCACAAACAAGGTGCAGGCCTGTTGACCAAGGAAATATAGATAAATAAATCACTAACAAGTCAGGGGTCTAGGTTGACTGGGGTTCTAGTCTCAACTCCCCGAGATCACAAAAATACCCTTGCTAACAACCGGGCACTGACATGCATTGTGTAGTGCAGTCGGCCACTCACCTGAATCTCTGGGCCTGGTGGTGTACCGGGCCCCCAAAGCGCCGACCCTGGTTGTGGTAGAGCTGGTTGATGACCTGGGAGTTCTTGGCCTGGTTGGGGTTGGCAGCAAACTTCACTGTGATGGGCTCCGAGGCCCCAGGGGGTTTCTGCCCATTCAGGTCTTTGATGGCATCCTCCGCCTCAGCCCGTTTGTCAAAGCGGATAAAGGCCACGCCCCTGGACAGTCCTGAGAAGCAAGGGGAGAAAATGGAGAAGCCATTAATGGAATAGGCTACAGATGCCCAGAAATCGTTTTGCTCTAATAGTTAGGATTTGGAGAGTGGAAATTCCACTTGAGTGGCATCCCTTGTGCTCATTTAATTGAGTCAGACTGAATGAGAAATATTTGTGCAGTGCCTGCCTACCTGAGGCCTGATCGACCAAGACACGCGAGTTGATGATCTGGCCATAGCGTGTGAACATATCCTCCACGTCTTTCTGTGTCATGGTCTTGGGCAGCCCACTAATGTAAAGATTGGCATCCTTAATACCGTCAGAGCTCGGCCTGGCGAAGGACACCTGATGAGAAGACAACAGGTCAGTTTCCATTGTGCAATTTATAGGGAAAATATTTATTTACAAAAATTAATGCTTTGGAATTCATTTGACAAAATTACAAACATTATATATATACACATTATATATTTTTTTATCCGATTCAAAATCAAAACTCCCAAAATGTCTCGTAAACTTTAAAAGAAAAACAAAACAAAAAAATATTAAAAGCCACAACTCTGTCAGTGCTGAGCGAGAATGCACATTGCTGAGCAGCTACTTAATAAAATAAATATAATTTCTAAAAATGGGTCCATTTTGAAAAGTTAAGCTATAAAAGGAAAATAAAAATAAATGTAATTGTGAAATGATGCAGGGCTTTGAGTCGGCACGTCACACTCAAGCAAAACTAACTCTGCAATAACCAGTAGTGTTAAACTAAAAACTAAAGTCGTCTGAACAAAATGAATAAGCTTCAGTGCCAAAAATAAAACCATGTCAGGTTACCCACACAGGTCAACTGCTTCAAATCAAAAACTTTCCAAAACCGATAAATTATAGAACAAAAACATTTAAATATTACATGATTGTTTAAGTAGACATGTTACCCAAATACCTTTATATGCTTTTGCAAATAGACACTTTGCAGGAGGGCTCCCCCTCAACTGCCCAGGGACTACTTGAGAAACATATCACATCCATCAGTTGAAACATGAAAACACCTGATTGCACGTTACCTTGATAGTTTTAGACTGTAGTCTCAGCCCATTGAGGGTATTGATAGCCCTTTCTGCATCACTAGCGTTAACATAGTTAACAAATCCGTACCCTAAACTGTGGCCTGGAGAAAAAAAAGGGGGGAAAAACAACAAAATAAAATAACAAAAGTTTGTCCATATTTACAGATTGGATACCAGTCTTCCCACAGGAGATATCAGCACAATGCATTTTGGCAAAAACATTTGCAAAGGAAAACATTTTCTGCGAAATATGGCTCAAGAAAAAAGACCCACATTGAAATAGTGTAAATGAAAAAACATTTTTCAAATAGAAGGGAGTAACAGCCTTATATAATAACGGTAGATTAAAGCTTTAGTATTCTATCAAAATGATCCAGGGGTCACGTTAATGCAGGATTCTGAAAAAGGTCAAACAGAAAAAAAACATATCTTGCTGCATTTTAGTAAACGCAGATCAAAAATGGTCAATTCTGCTCGGCTTCGGTCAGGGTTCGCGCAAAATCATTACAAATGTAAAAGGACTCATTTTGTGCGTCGGTTGCACTTCGCTCAGATTCAAAAAGGCACTCGCACATCTATGCCATCTTTGTTGCAGGTGCATAGTAAATGGAATAAGATGAGAAAAATGAAGAAACCCGCAGACTGATCTTGCTGGTATCACTGCTCTTTATTAAGCTTTACGTAACGGCCTCAAGGACTTCGTCAGAGCTTTTGGGGGCCTTGAGGCCGACACGTAAAGCTTAATAAAAAGCAGTGATACTAGCAGGAGCAGTGTGCGTGTTTCTTATTTTTTCCTCACCTCCACTCAGATAAAGTATCTTTGCTCATCATTGGATCACCAGACTCACTGATGTGTAGTGTACTTTTCTCCAGTACTTTCCTCCGGTGTAGTTTTTCTTCAGTAGTAGGTTAAAATGCAAGACTAACTTCAAGTAAAACACTTGATTTACAATATAAAATGCAGGTGAAATGTTTTTTTAAATGGTCTGCGTTGTGAAAATGCAGATTTATGAAAAGCTAATGCGACCCTTGATATCGAACACTTAATTTAAAAAAAACTTGAACGTCCTCTTTCCAATAAATATTCACACGTTACAATTTGAAACTAGATAGAATCCTATTATATAACTAGTCACCAAAGAAAGGGTATTTAATGCTTGGTTTTACAATATGGAGTTATCACCAAATCTAATAACATAGAGCAGCCATAATGCCCAATGAATCAAGAAAACAACCGCAAAGACCATAAACAAAACTCCCCAAAGACCACCATTAAAAGAGATACTCAAATAACGAAAGTTTAAAGAACAGATGTAACAAGGTGTAATATATAGCACAGAAAAACAGGAGTTGAAAAAAATAAAAATACTATCCCTGATCCCAACACTAAATCAGGTAGTCTGCAATAAAAAAAATAAAAAAAACATTTTAGGAAACACGCAGGAGTTGCATACAAAGTAAAATACAATTACGGTAACCAACAAATACTGCATTGAATTTACAGAGTAGTAATCAAGAAAGAAAATATTGGTAAAGTCAAACAAAAATATTTGATGTCACATTCATCATCAGACTTTTGTAGTGGACTACATGTGCAGACAGACACAGAAGGTCGGGGCCATGTACCACCTTATGGAGAGTGATTCAAGTAAATTAACAGAGGTCAAAAGAAAAGGGTTTGGACTCACTCTGGTTTTTGTGATAGGGATTACCTGCCACTTTATCGCGGATGAGTTTGGCAGACTCCACCTCGCCGATGCTGCTGAAGAGACTCCGCAACTCGTCCTGGCTCATGTTTTGGGGCAGGTAATTCACGATAAGGTTGGTTTTGGCATCTTTAGGCTCATCTGCCATGTGTTCGTCGTAATCGTTATCATAAACTACTTGCTATAATTTCACGAGAATGGGATGAGAGGAAGTGAGCCATTCTGAAGACAACTTCATCAAGGGTGAGAAACAGTAAACTAGATCCGATCATAGAGAATGCTGCCCATGTTCCAAAAGAATAAGACATAACAAACAGAATACTTTCTCAAAATACAGCCAAAATCGGTGGACTTACCTTTATGTTAATTGAACCCTTACTTCCATGCCGCTGTGACTCTCTGTTGTCACCCTGACAACTCTGTACCTCACACACCTGCAAAAGAAACACGGGTTAATTTACAATCCTTTGATGCAGACAACTGAGCACTTGACACCATTCCACTCCTTTTCCCAGTTCTTGTCCATTTCACAACAGTCATAATACAATGCAGGCCAAAACTTATACGCAACAGCACAATGCATCCCAATCATTGGACAATAAACTAGAAGAGGTAAGATCACGAATATCCTACCAACGGGACATCAAAAACTGTAATATCCTATGCTTCACGGAATCAGGGCTGAATGACATTGATATTCAGCTAGCGGGATACACGCTGCACTGGCAGGATAGAACAGCACACTCCGGTAAGACGGGGGGGGGGGGGTCTGTGCATAATTGTAAACAGCTGGTGCACGTAATCTAAGGAAGTCTTTAGATTTTGCTTGCCTGAAGTAGAGTATATTATGATAAATTGGAGGCCACACTACTTGCCTAGAGAGTTCTCATCTCTACTTTTCGTGGCTGTTTATTTACCACCACAGACAGATGCTGGCACTAAGACCGCACTCAGTCAGCTGAGTAAGGAAATAAGCAAACAGGAAACCACTCACCCAGAGGCGGCGCTCCTAGTGGCCGGAGACTTTAATGCAGGGAAACTTAAATCAGTTCTACCAAATCTCTAACATGTTAAATGTGTAACCAGAGGAAAAAAATTTATAATTCTAGATCACCTGTACTCCACACACAGAGAGCTCTCCCTCGCCCTCCATTTGGCAAATCTGACCATAATTCTATCCTCCTGATTCCTGCTTACAAGCAAGAATTAAAGCAGGAAGCACCAGTGACTCAGTCTATAAAACAAATGGTCAGATGAAGCAGATGCTAAACTACAGGACTCTTTTGCTATCACAGAATGGAACATGTTCCGGGATTCTTCCGATGACATTGAGGAATACATCACATCAGTCACTGGCTTTATCAATAAGTGCATTGAGGACGTCGTCCCCACAGTGACTGTACGTACATACCCCAACCAGAAGCCATGGATTACAGGCAACATTCGCACTGAGCTAAAGGGTAGAGCTGCCGCTTTCAAGGTGCGGGACTCTAACCCGGAACATTACAAGAAATCCCGCTATGCCCTGCGACGAACCATCAAATAGGCAATGCATCAATACAGGGCTAAGATTGAATCATACTACACCGGTTCCAACACTCGTCGGATGTGGCAGGGCTTGCAAACTATTACAGACTACAAAAGGGAAGCACAGCCACGAGCTGCCCAGTGACACGAGCCTACCAGACAAGCCAAATCACAATGCTCGCTTTGAGGGAAGCAACACGGAGGCATGCATGAGAGCATCAACTGTTCCGGACGACTGTGTGATCACGCTCTCCATAGCTGACGTGAGTAAGACCTTTAAACAGGTCAACATACACAAGGCTGCGGGGGCAGACGGATTACCAGGACGTGTGCTCGGGCATCCGGGCATGTGCAGACCAACTGGCAGGTGTCTTCACTGACATTTTCAACCTCTCCCTGTCTGAGTCTGTAATACCAACATGCTTCAAGCAGACCACCATAGTCCCTGTGCCCAAGAACAAAGGCAACCTGCCTAAATGACTACAGACCCGTAGCCATGAAGTGCTTTAAAGGCTGGTAATGGCTCACATCAACACCATTATCCCAGAAACCCTAGACCTTCAATTTGCATGCCCCCCAAACAGATCCACAGATGATGCAATCTCTATTGCACTCCACACTGCCCTTTCCCACCTGGACAAATGGAACACCTATATGAGAATGCTGTTCATTGACGACAGCTCAGCGGTCAACACCATAGTACCCACAAAGCTCATCACCAATCTAAGGATCCTGGGACTAACCACCTCACTCTGCAACTGGATCCTGGACTTCCTGACAGGCCACCCCCAGGTGGTGAGGGTAGATAGCAACACATCTGCCACGCTGATCCTCAACACTGGAGCTCCCCAGGGATGCATGCTCAGTCCCTTCCTGTACTCCCTGTTCACCCACGACTTGCTGACGACACAACAGTGGTAGGCCTGATCACCTACAAAGACGAGACAGCCTATAAGGAGGAGGTCAGAGACCTGGCCAGGTGGTGCCAGAATAACAACCTATCCCACAACGTAACCAAGACTAAGGAGATGATTGTGGACTACAGGAAAAGGAGCACCGAGCACATCCCCATTCACTACAGCCCTGTCGATGAGGAGCAGGTTGAGAGCTTCTAATTCCATGGTGTCCACATCACCAACAAACAAAGAAAGGTCCAAACACACCAAGACAGTCGTAAAGAGGGCACGACAAAGCCTATTAGCCAGCTGAGTCCAAAGTTTCTTCAGGAATGTCAGTTTCAAATCTCAGACTGATAAAGTTGTAATATGCCGATTCTCTTCACTCCAGATCTGACCCATCACACCACTCTTCGAGGGCCACCACGCTCCAGTTCACCTTCTGTGCTCAGAGGTCCTTGATGAGGATCTACCCCACCACTCTTAATCATTAATAAAATAAAACAATGGGACTTTATATACTCTGTACCAGTATTTCTATGCGTGTAAAGCCTGTGGGTGAATTATTAAACAATTACTGTATGCAGATGTGCAATTTTATTAAAACATTTTTGTTTTTGCCATTGCGTGATCTATTTTAAATGTAAGAATATACGTTTCAGATTCCAACTCTATTTGGTAACTTGGAAAATATAAATATAATGAACAATGTTTTCAATATCCAACTATCCTCCAAAATACTTTTTACAGTAGGTAATATACTACAGTCAGGTGGTCATTACCAGGTTATGATAAGGTCTTAACTATGACCAGTAGGCTACATAATATAGGTGGTCAGAATGATGAACATTTGGTCAAATGAAAAGGTCACAATTATGACCAACTGGTTGTTTGGTTGGTCAGAAAAATGCATCATATTCTGGTCAGTAAAAAGACGTAAAAAAAATGTGTCCCTTTTCAACCAGAATAAAACGTCTTTTCAACCTGGTTTTGCCCACTGGGATAGTTACAAAATAACTTTCAAAAACGTTTGACAGAGCCACTCACTTTGAGGTATCTGATGTGTCCCCTTCTGACTGCCATGTAGATGCTTCACAAATGCAGATGCTGAAATAAAAAGTAACAGTTCGCTACAAATGAAAATAAACAAGTCAGGCGGAGGGGGTCCTAGCTGAACCTGTATCTTGGCAAAGGAGAGGATGAATATGACGAGATCTACTTTCTGCCAAGAAAGCTACCCGTCAAGCACCGATAGAACAACGAGACATTTATAAATCTGTTGAAATATCTGTGAAAAAACATTTCCACTCACTACGAAATATGGTAGAGAGGAAGCCGACTAGTCGGTAGTGGGAGAAGATGGAATGAGATGGGGATTCAGAAGTTTACATACACCTTAGCCAAATACATTTAAACTCAGTTTTTTACAATTCCTGACATTTAATCCTAGTAATAATTCCCCGTTTTAGGTCAGTTAGGATCACCACTTCAGTTTAAGAATGTGAAATGTCAGAATAATAGTAGAGTGATTTACTTCAGCATTTCTTTCTTTCATCACATTCCCAGTGGGTGAAAAGTTTAAATACACTCAATTAGTATTTGGTAGCATTGCCTTTCAATTGTTTAACTTGGGTCAAACATTTCGGATAGCCTTACCCAAGCTTCCCACAATACGTTGGGTGAATTTTGGCCAATTCCTCCTGACAGAGCTGGTGTAACTGAGTCAGGTTTGAAGGCTTCCTTGATCGCACACGCTTTTTCAGTTCTGCCCACAAATTTTACAGTCAGGGCTTTGTGATGGCCCACTCCAATACCTAGACTTTTTTTGTCCTTAAGCCATTTTGCCACAACTTTGGAAGTATGCTTGTGGTATTTGTCCATTTGGAAGAGCCATTTGTGACCAAGCTTTTAACTTCCTGACTGATGTCTTAAGATGTTGCTTCAATGCACCTCCATAATTTTACTTCCTCATGCCATTGATTTTATGAAGTGCACCAGTCCCTCCTGCAGCAAAGCACCTCCACAACATGATGCTGCTACCCCCATGCTTCACGGTTGGGATGGTTTTCTTTGACTTGCAAGCCTCACCCCTTTTTCCTCCAAACATAGTGATGGTCATTATGGCCAAACAGTTTTGTCCACATGTGTAATTGCAAACCATTGTCTGGCTTTTTTGTGGCGGTTTTGGAGCCGTGGCTTCTTCCTTGCTGAGCAGCCTTTCAGTTTATGTCGATATAGGTTTCGTTTTACTGCAGATATAGATACTTTTGTACCCGTTTCCTCCAGCATCTTCACAAGGTCCTTTGCTGTTGTTCTGGGATTGATTTGGACTTTTTACACCAAAATACATCCATCTCTTGGAGACAGAACATGTCTCCTTCCTGAGTGATGGCTGCATGGTGGTTATACTTGCGTACTATTGTTTGTATAGATGAACATGGTACTTTCAGATGTTTGGAAATTGCTCCCAAAGATGAACCAGACTTGTGGAGGCCTAAAAAAAAAGTCTGAGGTCTTGGCTGATTTCCCCATGATGTCAAGCAAAGAGGCACTGAGTTTGAAGGTAGGCCTTGAAATACATCCACAGGTACACCTTCAATTGACTCAAATGATGTCAATTAGCATATCAGAAGCTTCTAAAGCCATGACATCATTTTCTGGAATTGTCCAAGCTGTTTAAAGGCACAGTCAACTTAGTGTATGTAAACTTCTGACCCACTGGAATTGTGATACAGTGAATTATACGTGTAGTAATCTGTCTGTAAACAATTGTTGGAAAAAACACGTGTGTTGTGCACAAAGTAGATGTCTATAATCTGTTTTGAACAGTGGACTAAGTTTTAAATTGCGTTGTTTAGGACGGCAAAGGCGAAATGAGTAATTGCAAATGCACACTTCAGAGTAGGCATTCCTTAATATAAATATGCAATGCATGACTGTACCAGATTGCAGAAAAACTGATGAATTTACAAATGTGCAACACCCGCTGAATACGACCGATGTCAGCAAAAACATGTATTAAATTAAATTGTTGCCAAGCAGCACAGTTAGTCACCAACGATCTGGATAACCTGAAAACAGCCTAACCACCGAGTAAAATGGTACGAGTGAAGTGTTCTCTCATTTTATGTCTGGAAATAGCTAGCTAGCCAACGTTAGCTTGGGTGCTTGACTATCATTGTACGGTCAGAACCATCGGGTCTACCCTACTCCTCGGCCAGAGCGTCCAGTGTGGGCTCTGAATTTACATACGCCCAGAACGCACTCTGGAAATCCAGGGGTACCTTCATAAATTCACTCTGGATATCTACTCCAATTTCAGAGCACTCCTCTAAGTGTGCCAGAGCGCAGAATAACGGATGAATTTACGAACGCTCAACACCCATTGAATATGGCCAGTGTCCGTAAACGTCGGCAAAAACGCGTAATTAAATTGTTGCCAGCAGCACAGTTACAGTCACCAACGATCTGGATAACATGAAAACAGCTTTGCTAGGGCGAGTATAATGGTCAGCGGGGAATAATCTGGCAAGCTCTGAATTTAGTGTTGCCAGAATGTCCATTCGTAAATTCAGAGCGTTTCGCTCACGGAGCGGTCAGTGCACACTGGAGGCTCTGGCTGAGGAGTAGTGTTGAGTCGAGCATTCTGACCTCACAACGGCAGTCAAGTACACCAGCTAATGTTGGCTAGCTACTTCCAGACATAAAATGAGAGAACACTTCACTCTGACCATTTTACTCACCCTAGCAAAACTGGTTAAACTGTGGACGTTTGCTGACACCGACATATTCAAAAGGTGTTGAGCGTTTGTAAATTCGTCAGTTATTATGCGTTCTGACACTCAGATGAGAGTGCTTTACAATCGGAGTAGATAGCCAGAGTGACTTTATGAACACACCCCAGATTGGATTTACGACACAAAAAATAAATAAATAAACTGGCTGATGTGTTCCCATTAGAAACGACAGGCTGTGGTCTATCTTGGTTAAGTTATAAAAATGTGGTTCAAGCTATGCTTCACAGCTCAAAATATTTCCGTTACTCACCAAATATGCCTGCAACTATTGTCATTTACTGTTACTCCCGGTATGTACTTCCAAAAAATTCGAAATAAAAATGCACAACAACCGATTTTTTGTATGCATTGTTCTTGACTGGAAGAGGTTTAAAAAAAACGATACATTTACATTTTTTTCTGTGGCTTGTACATTTTTATGTAGACCTTTTTTGGAAGTAGATATTGGGCGTAACAGCAGAATATGCAGATCGTTGCAGGCAGGGCAGGCATATTTGGGAGCCAATGAGCTCCATCAAAGACGTGTTTATTGCTCTATTTGGCGCGATTTATGCTCAAATTGCATGTAGTAACGTCGTTAATTTGACTAACTAGCTAACGTTAGCCAGTACTGGCAGCTTTGGACCAGACGAGGACGAAACGGACTCACCAGTCAGATAACGTTAAGACGTAAGGTTCCCTGACCATCTCTGGCAGTATGCAGTAGCTAACTAACATCAATGATGGTCGATAAATTAAAATCGTCCACTCGGGCAGTTTACCATTGAAAAGTGTGTCTACTTAATGACCGGGGATGGCTCACAGACACCAATCATGCGATAACTGCCTAGTCGACTTAAGTCATTGAAACCAGACTTTAAAAAATATATTCGTTCACCTATTATTCACCTCTGGCTAACACCATTAGCGAACTATCAATGCAAGTTTGGCATATGTTTATAACCCATATGTCTTGCATTAGTGAACACCGCAGACAATACGAGACGATAGGAAGTAAATAGATAGCTTGCTATTTAGGTAACGTCAGTAAATAAAGGCATAGTAGCATTCGCTAGCTACTAACGTTACTAGGCCGGTTTGTCTGGACCGCATTGCACATACATAGTTAGTAAACGTTACCTACTTAACTTACTAGCTAGTTACATTATGCACGAATGGGATAGATAACTAGGTCACTAAATACATTACCATTGGATTAACGTACCTGCTTTACCGCTACTCCTGTGATTAATGATAGGCCGAAAAACTGACCTGTACGCGGAAACCAATTTAGAAACAAATCTGCGGCGACCAAGCTAGCCAGCTATTTTTTTTTCTCTTCCGTCCAACAAAAAATAAACACCGGTGGCGCTAACACGCGCAGTCGTGTGGTTGCAACACAGTCTCTCATTAACTATGTACAAATAAGCACAATGTGTTTTATGTACTAATTAATAGAACACACTCATGACGCATCTCGCTCACAACTGTAACACCGAAGACCTCTGATGCCACGCCCATTCTGAATTTCTTTAAACTTGATGCGAGTTTGTGCTATTAGTACAAATAAACATAACTGCTTATTTGGATGTAGCTCGCTATTTTACTGTTAGAACGCAAGGTTCGCCATCGGACAAGAATTGAGCCGTAATATAGCATTTTCTGTATTTCGAACCGTATAACTCTAAACTTTTATTTCAACTAGTTACGCGGATTGGTTCACCTTGTAGACAAGTGATATTTATTCACTCTGGCCAACCGTATCTTGTATGCTAACGGTAGCTTTTTGGTTTAAAGTGAACATTTGGGGCTTTTTAGCTAGCTACTCGCTGTTATTAATTATGTAAAAAGACAATAATATCAATTGTTTAAGCACATGGAAATCATTGTTTTGTGAATTAATTGAGTTATTTATTTCATGACTTAAAAGTGGCGGGCTGTGAGTGACGGATTGTGAAACTCAATCTCCCGCGATTCCGTAGTACCGGAACTTACTATCATCATTTGTACCGGAACTGATAGTGTTGTGTTCGTTGTTATTACATTTCAGTGGTTGTGTGGAATACTTCACCCAACTTAAAATAATAAATGACTCTGCATATAATACATACCATATAATAAACATAATAAACTATTTTAATTAGATATTTGATGGTGTACTGTAGCTAGTTTATTGCCTGTATTTTTTATTTATTTTACAAGGCAAGTCAGTTAAGAACATATTCTTATTTTCAATGACGGCCTGGGAACAGTGGGTTAACTGCCTGTTCAGGGGCAGAACGACAGATTTGTACCTTGTCAGCTCGGGGGTTTGAACTCGCAACCGTTGCTAGTCCAACGCTCTAACCACTAGGCTACGCTGCCTAGTGTGTGTGTCCCATATAACTGATTCCATAGTTACACTGGTGTCTGCACATTTAAAACTGTAAACTAAGTCCCTTTTTGCTGCCTGTATATCAATTGTGCAAATGTGAATATACAAACATAGTTCATAAATAATAATACCAGGATTGCTCACACCTAATATTTGAGTGAATTAAAGCAGATCAATAAAAAAAATGAGTGTTAACTGTGGAGGCTTTTGCTTTTACACAATATAATGAAATCCCACAATAAGAAAATTCACCTATCTCCACAATAACGAATCCTTTTCCTTGTTGACTTAATTTTTATTTTAACCCAATAAGGGTTAAAACAAAAATGTAAAATGTGGTTGGGAAACCCTGCACTAAAGAAACTCCAAGAGAGATGCCAAGAGCGAGTTCTCCCTTGCGGGATTTCTTAACAGACTTATCAAGGCTAGTGTCGTTCAACTGTCAGGCAGCATGACTACCTTGTTAGGACATTTATAACGACTACTAAATGCTGTTGCAAAATACTAATGATTTTTTTGCTGGCTCACTGGCTTTTATTTCAATGTGGTATTAAATAGTAGTGATATAAAATGTTCAAATGCTCGGACCGATTGACTGTAACCTAAGCCTCTCTTGCAGGCATGAACTCTTAGGTATGTATTAAAAATAGATTAAAAATGTTATATCACTCCCAAAATAAGAGGAGCCATAGCTACGGTAAATTAAAACCATATAGTCATGGACTTGTAATTGAATGACATATGTATCTAATATAATGACCTTCAGTTTATATCATCATTTGATGACATATATCTGTCAAAGTGGATTCCTATCTCGTCACCCAAAAAACTCAGTTATACTAATGCATTACATTACATTACATTTAAGTCATTTAGCAGACGCTCTTATCCAGAGCGACTTACAAATGCCTTTAAGTTATTATTATTATATAAATAACACCATTTTTATTTAATAGTTTTCAGTACCAGTACCCATCCTCCTGCAGTACCCATGCTCTTGCACCTATCCCCACAAGATACAGGTACAGTATGCTAGAATGCCAAACATATGCATGCCAAACTTTTATAAAGTTAATACAGCCAAGCTATTC
The DNA here is from genome assembly GCF_021184085.1 of Oncorhynchus gorbuscha. Classification (NCBI taxonomy): domain Eukaryota; kingdom Metazoa; phylum Chordata; class Actinopteri; order Salmoniformes; family Salmonidae; genus Oncorhynchus; species Oncorhynchus gorbuscha. The sequence continues at coordinate 45,185,483 of NC_060187.1, forward strand.
TTTTCATCAATTCTGTCATTACATTTTTATACTTTAAAAAAAAATCTCCACAAGACTCCCTGATGCAGGACCTAGAGCAGGTGCTGGGGAGTTTCACAGGGCCAGATTGTATGTAACCTCAAAGGTGACTTGGGCAGAGAGGCAGACCTTGTGGGCACAAAAGTGGGGGGAAAAGAGAGACAATGGTCGACAGCATGCTCTCTGCTGAAGGTACTGTATTGGGCCAGTGTCAGTTTGAAGGGTTTTATTGCCCCTTGTCCCCAAACAACCTTAATTCATCAGGATGATGAGGGGTCCCTTACCTTCCAGGAGCAAGGTGTGTGTTTATTTTTTAAGTGTTTCAATCTAATCTCTTAAATCTGATAGCACCTCCTTCGATACCCACTTTTACATCATGCTGCACAATTTTCAAATCATAAGTATCTACAGTCCAAATACACTGCTCAAAGAAATAAAGGGAACACTAAAATAACACATCCTAGATCTGAATGAATGAAATATTCTTATTAAATACTTTTTTCTTTACATAGTTGAATGTTCTGACATCAAAATCACACAAAAATGATCAATGGAAATCAAATTTATCAACCCATGGAGGTCTGGATTTGGAGTCACACTCAAAATTAAAGTGGAAAACCACACTACAGGCCGATCCAACTTTGATGTAATGTCCTTAAAACAAGTCAAAATGTGGCTCAGTAGTGTGTTTGGTCTCCACGTGCCTGTATGACCTCCCTACAATGCCTGGGCATGCTCCTGATGAGGTGGCGGATGGTCTCCTGAGGGATCTCCTCCCAGACCTGGACTAAAGCATCCGCCAACTCCTGGACAGTCTGTGGTGCAACGTGGCGTTGGTGGATGGAGCGAGTCATGATGTCCCAGATGTGCTCAATTGGATTCAGGTCTGGGGAACGGGCGGGCCAGTCCATAGCATCAATGCCTTCCTCTTGCAGGAACTGCTGACACACTCCAGCCACATGAGGTCTAGCATTGTCTTGCATTAGGAGGAACCCAGGGCCAACCGCACCAGCATATGGTCTCACAAGGGGGTCTGAGGATCTCATCTCGGTACCTAATGGCAGTCAGGCTACCTCTGGCGAGCAAATGGAGGGCTGTGCGGCCCCCCAAAGAAATGCCACCCCACACCATGACTGACCCACCGCCAAACCGGTCATGCTGGAAGATGTTGCAGGCAGCAGAACATTCTCCACGGCATCTCCAGACTCTGTCACGTCTGTCACGTGCTTAGTGTGAACCTGCTTTCATCTGTGAAGAGCACAGGGCGCCAGTGGCGAATTTGCCAATCTTGGTGTTCTCTGGCAAATGCCAAACGTCCTGCACGGTGATGGGCTGTAAGCACAACCCCCACCTGTGGACGCCGGGCCCTCATACCACCCTCATGGAGTCTGTTTCTGACTGTTTGAGCAGACACATGCACATTTGTGGCCTGCTGGAGGTCATTTTGCAGGGCTCTGGCAGTGCTCCTCCTTGCACCAAGGCGGAGGTAGCGGTCCTGCTGCTGGGTTGTTGCCCTCCTACGGCCTCCTCCACGTCTCCTGATGTACTGACCTATCTCCTGGTAGTGCTTCCATGCTCTGGACACTACGCTGACAGACACAGCAAACTTTCTTGCCACAGCTCGCATTGATGTACCATCCTGGATGAGCTGCACTATCTGAGCCACTTGTGTAGGTTGTAGACTCCGTCTCATGCTACCACTAGAGTGAAATTCACCGCCAGCATTCAAATGGTGACCAAAACATCAGCCAGGAAGCATAGGAACTGAGAAGTGGTCTGTGGTCACCACTCGCAGAATCACTCCGTTATTGGGGGTGTCTTGCTAATTGCCTATAATTTCCACCTGTTGTCTATTCCATTTGCACAACAGCATGTGAAATGTATTGTCAATCAGTGTTGCTTCCTAAGTGGACAGTTTGATTTCACAGAAATGTGATTGACTTGGAGTTACATTGTGTTGTTTAAGTGTTCCCTTAATATTTTTTCTCAAGGCTCCAATATCGATATAACAACGTTTTTTATAAGCATTTACATACATACACTTCTTTTCTGCCATGAAGCTCTATACACCACTAGGAAACGTTATATTTTAACAAGCCATGTCTGGTCATGGAATCCCCCCCAAAATGTTGTTTTGTTTTTTTGTAGCTCAGACTTGTGGCTTGGCATAAAATATATTTGGGATGAATCAAACATATTTGTGAAATCTCATACCCCTGCTGGCTATGGGGTGCAATGTAGTG